>NW_024425786.1:8588642-8631923 GCF_017311325.1 Ursus maritimus
CCAACTCCCCCCCCCCCCACCAGACAGCACAGGTGTAGAAACCTCGAGCAGGTGCAACTGCTTTCCCAGCGTCTCCCTCAGGGGCCCGAGGGATAACTCACCCTTCTGCATCCTGCTGGGTGGAGGGGACTTGGCTGCTGGAGCAAGAGCCTCAGGCAGCTGTTCCCCCCCCCCCCGGGGGGCTGGGATGCCAGGCTGCCCAGCAGAGAACAAGCTGGCCTCTGAGGAGTCCCTCCTTTGTTCTCTGGCTCTGGGGTCCCATGTTTCCGCTCCCACCTGTTGGGAGCTCCAGCCTCACTCCTCTCTGTGCCCCTTCTGTAGGCTCAGCCCAGGCCTGATGGGGAGGTGATGCCCACGCTGGACATGGCCTTGTTCGACTGGACTGATTACGAAGACTTAAAACCTGAAGTCTGGCCCTCTGCTAAGAAGAAAGGTATGTCCACCTCTCCTGCCACCCCCATGACTGAGCTTCCTCCCTCACCAGCCGTCTATTGGGGTGGGGGCCCCAGTGAGCCCAGACTGACCTACAGGTGTTCAGAGTAGGAGGGCATGGAGTCTAAACTGGGACTAACACCCAAAATGCAAATGCTGTTATCAAGCATTGATTGCAGGCCAAATGTTTTCCTCTACCAATTCATTTTACCCAGAAAAATGATCTGTTGGGTCTATCCTGCTATTGATCCCATTTTAGAGAGGAGAAGACTAAGGCAGAGAGAGCTAGAGAGTCTTGTCAACGCCACACCGCGCGAGTGGCGGTATGAGCCCCCATGCTCAGTCTCTCTCCTCTGCTGGGCGTCAGCTTCTGATGACACATCTTCTCGTCCCCAGAGAAACACCGGGGTAAACTCTCCAGCGATGGTAACGAGACATCAGCAGCTGAAGGGGAGCCGTGCGACCATCACCAAGACTGCCTGCCAGGTACCCAAGCAGCATCCGCGTGCAGGGCAGGAGGCTGGGTGCCAGGGGGGACCCCGCGCAGGGGTGCGGCTGTTCCCAGGCCCGCGAGCAGGGCCTGTGGGTCCCTGACCCTTTAGGGAGGACAAACAATAACACTCAGGGTTACCACCCTACTGAGAGTTGCTGTCCTACTGTATTAAAGCCTCATGGCAACCCAGAAAAAGGGCTCCTCTCATCCCCAGTGTTCAGGCAAGGAAATAGAACCTCAGAGAGGCTAAGTGTCTTGGCTGAGGTCACACAGCGAGAGGTAGCTCAAACCTGGGTCTGTGTGCTTCTTCACGCCTGCCCCATGCTATCTCAAGTCAGGATGAGCCCTCTCTCGATTTCCTCCTTGTAACACCTGCTTGGGCTTAATTCTGTCCTTGTCCCCTTATGACACTGCGGGGCTTCGTGGGGGGGGGGCAAGAGGGTGGAGGGGGGAGATGCTATCATGACATCCTCACCCGTGCAACAGCAGCACCCATCATACAGTCTACAAACAGGGGGCCTGATGTTGGGACTGATGTCCGAAACTGCTGGCTCTTGTTGGGTCACTTGGGACCCCCAGGAAGCGGATACCGAGGTGGGGTTCCAAGTGCAGGAGGTGTATTCTGGGGGAAGAGGGAAGGTCTGTGGATGGTAACAGGGGGGAGGAAGCAGGAATGGACCCAGAAACCTGTGATGCAGTCTCAGCCAGCCCGATGGGGAGTTCCAGAGCAAGACTGCCTGCTGACGGAGGCCACGTTGGGCAGGACCAGCCAGGCCTTGGTCCCCCTGCTGGGGGGTGGAGCTGCTGGGGAACCCATGCGACATTGGCCCAGGTGGCTTCTGAAGGTGCTAACATTTGGAGGCGGCCAGCCCACTGCTGTCCTCACCTCCGACAGCACGGGCGTGGGGAGGGGGGACCCAAGCGGTCCACTTCCACAGTGCCGTGCTTGTTAATTCCTCGGTCAGAATATTCCACAAAATAGTAATCAAAGCAGCAATTTGGCACTATTTAAGAGAGACCACCGGCTTCCGGACAGGCTGTTTCCTCTCCAAGCCATTGTTTTCACCCTGAGCAGAAAGGAAAAGCTGGAATTTGGGCCAACTGGGCTGTTACCCTAGGAGCTGGCTGGGTCTGTGGTGGGCAAACCCCTGCCTCAGGCCTGGGGCCTCTTTCGGGCCCTCCCACTGCTCCCCGGGGGGCTTCAGTTTCCCCATCTGTCAAAGAAGACCTTGGTGGCAATGATCCTGAGGCCCCTCCCAGCTCCAAGCTGATGCCGCTCCTCCCCACCCCCCCAGCTGCTCCGCCTTCTCTCCCTGGGAGGCCATCCCACACTGCCTTCACTCCGCCCCTGAGCTATCAATTGCCCATCTGGGGCAGCTGGGGTCTCTGCCACCGGCCCCCCGGGGGCCCTGGCCATGATATCCATCGGTGGTCCCGGTAGGGAGCCTTGTGCACCAGATGGCCCACCCTGCCAGGGCATGGCCCTGCCAAGGAGATGATGGATCTCCTGTGGGGGGTGGGCTGTGTGCACGTCGGTGGGTGGGTCCGGGCAGCTTGGCTGAGTGTGTGCTTGCTGTGTGGACAGGCACCTGCTGTGACCTTCGAGAGCACCTCTGCACGCCCCACAATCGCGGCCTCAACAACAAATGCTTTGATGACTGCATGTGTATGGAAGGTGAGCCCAAGCTTTCTTGGGGAGGGGGCTGCCCCTGTGCTCCCAGAGCCACTAAACCCCTTGTCCTTGAAGCTGGTTCGGCACGGAATGCGGGCCAAGACTTCCTAGTGGAGGGTGGGCCCAGGGGCCGGTGGCAGCGGAGAGGGTGGCAGGATCCCTCGGGAGCTGAAGACGAGAGCAAGAACAGCTTTGCTCGGTGCCTTCCCAATCTGTGAACTCATTTAGTCTCGATTCCTGGCATCATTCCTCAGATTTGCTTTTCTCGCCTCTTGAAATACAAGCTGGCATGATCTCCTATAATCTGGGGGTGGGAGGAGAGGAGCACATCTCTTTAAATAAGATCAAATCTGAGAAGGCTGGTACACTAGAATTCTACCCCCGGAGAGGCATTCCAAATGTGAGAATGAGGGTGGGGGGAGATTTCCCAGCCGTCCCAGGGAAGGATGCACTTGGCCGACTACGTCCTTAACTCTTCTGAGCTCCCACCCCTGCAGTGGGCGTGCCCGCCTGTCCGGGTGTGCCCCGGCGTGCCAGCCTATGTGCCAAGCACTTCACTCCCATTATCTTTGAATTTTATATTCCGAAAAACTTCAAATATACGTGTTTGAAATAATGAACCCCATTTCCCATCACTCAGTTTCAATACTTACCAGCTCACTGCCAGTCTGCGCTGTCTCTCCCCAACTCAGTTCCCCATTCCAGTATGATTTTGAAGCAACTCTGGGAAGTTTACAGATCTTTCACCTGTGAATATTTCAGTATTTATCTCTAAAAGATATGTACTCTCTGAAAAATAAAATACTGGGGCGTCTGGGTGGCTCAGTCCATTGAGCGTCTGACTCTTGGTTTCAGCTCAGGTCATGATCTCAAGGTTGTAGAATCGAGCCCCATGTTGGGCTCTGTGCTGAGCGTGGAGTCTGCTTGGGATTCTCTCTCTCCCTCTTTCTCTGCCCCTCCCCCCCTCTGGCGCACACACTGTCTCTGTCTCTCCCCCCCAAAACAGAAACAAAAAACATGAACAGTAATTACTCATTATCATTCAGTAGCGAATTGGTTGCTCACATGCCCTGAGTTGGAGAATTTGGTCTTGGTCCTTCTATTAAACCATCCTAAGATACAAGCCCTATTTTTGCTCATATGAACCTCAAAAATTAACTGCCGTGAAAGCAATAAAGCTACTCGGGTCTCACGATGTGTCTGGTACTGTTCTGGAGAGTTGAGACTTGGCGGCGAAGAGAACAGGCAAACTGCCCCCCCCCATTCCATTCTAGTGAGATCCACAGATAGTAAACAAATCAGGACATGAGATGTCTTGAAGCCGAAATAAGGGCTGTCATGAAAATCAGGTGGTCTGATGAGGAGTCAGAGTTGTTTTATTTTTTTTTTTAATTTTTTTAAAAGATTTTATTTATTTATTTGACAGAGAGAGAGGCAGCAAGAGAGGGAACACAAGCAGGGGGAGTGGGAGAGGGAGAAGCAGGCTTCCCGCTGAGCAGGGAGCCCAATGCGGGGCTCGATCCCAGAACACTGGGATCATGACCTGAGCCGAAGGCAGACACTTAACGCCTGAGCCCCCCAGGCACCCCTCAGAGCTGTTTTAGAAAGGACGTACAGGAGGGGACAGCAGAACCGGCCAACTGAGGGTGGGGGTGCAGAGAGGGAGGGAGAGCCCCGGGCCAGAAGCAAGGCAGAGGCCCAGGACCTCGGGCAGGAACAGGGCTGGCGTGTTTGAGTGGGCCTGGCACACAGTGGCCAACAGAGAAGGTGGCCCCAGGGCCGGGTGGGAGAAGCTGGCGGGATCACATAGGATCGTGTCAGCCTTGTCTGATTTATAATTGGAAGTCACAGGCAGGTTTTAAGCTGGAGAGGGACATGGTCTGGCTGCAGGACTCTGGGGAGCAGGAGTGGAGACAGAGAGGTGAGGGGATGGAGGCAGGCAGGGTTGGAAGGGGCAGGAGATGCCAGGAAACAACCTTCTGTTACCCGCTTGCCGGGTTGGGGCCCCATTTCACAGAGCAGGAAACTGAGGTGTGAAGCGGGCCAGAGGGCACTCTGGTCCACGGAGTCCAGAACAGTGCTGAGGCCCAACCACAGTCTTGGCCTCCGGGTCTAACCCAGGTGAGGGGGCTGTGGCCCTACTGAGTCCTGGAATCCTTCCTCCTTCCCTCCCCTGGACCTTGGGTGTGAGGGGGCAGCTTTCCAGGCATCCAAAAGATATGTCAGCATCCAAAGCCCCATCTGCTCGTTTCCTCTGATCCGTCTGGCACTGGTCGGTCCTGGAGGAAACTCTTGCTTCCTCCCCGGAAATTCAGGCTCCAGAAAAAAAAAAAAAAGAAGAAGAAGAGTGGAAATGACAGCTCAAGCAGCTTATTAAAGTTGGTCCAGGGGCGCCTGGGTGGCACAGTGGTTAAGCATCTGCCTTCGGCTCAGGGCGTGATCCTAGCGTTATGGGATCGAGCCCCACATCAGGCTCCTCCGCTATGAGCCTGCTTCTTCCTCTGCCACTCCCCCTGCTTGTGTTCCCTCTCTCGCTGGCTGTCTCTATCTCTGGCAAATAAATAAATAAAATCTTTAAAATAAAATAAAATAAAATAAAGTTGGTCCAGGAGGAGGTGGTCACCAAGATGCCACACCAGAGGAATCTGGGTGGTGCCGGGAGCCCTCATGAGGACCAAGAGTCCTAAGGACTTCTGAGGGCCCAGGGCTGAAGTCCAGCAGTCAAGGCCAGCCTGGGTTGTGGAGGGTTCTAGAAGGGCTTCTGTGGGAACGAAGCACTCCTGCTCACGAATTCCCTGACCTTTTCCAAATGTCATCTGTGTGACCTCAGGTCTGGATGCCCAGTGACCCAGGTGTAAATTCTAGGCCCCTAAGCCCAAACTTCACAGCAGTCCCTTTATTCTCTGGGTAGTGACATAAGTGAACCTTCAAGTAGCAATGTCCTCTCTCCCTGGGGTCACCTCCTAACGCGAAGTGTAGGGATTGCTAAGGCCACACTCACATCTTTTGGCCCCCCCACCAAGAGGATATGGCCTTCTGAGGCCTTGAATGAAAAATACATCTACCCATATATCTCAGGGAATGCTCATGGTCATGAGAGAGAGCTTCAGCTCTGAAACCCTCCGCTGGTGGGCAAGAAGGGCCACACTGATTTTAGTTTGAGCAGTCAGGGAGGGTCTCTGAGACCTGAAGGCCACAAAGGAGCCAGTGCTGCAAAGAGCTTGGGGAAGGGAGTTTGGCTGAGAGAACAGCAAGTGCAAAGGCCCTGAGGCAGAACGTGGCTGGATATTGAGGAAAAGCAAGAAGACTAAGTGTGGCTGGAGCTCATGAAGAGGAGAGTGGGAAGTGAAGAGGGCAGACAGAGGCAGGTCCAGGTCCCAGAGGGTCTTGTAAGCCAGAGTAGGAAGTTTGGATTTCCTTTTGAGTACAAGGGGGAGATGCAGGTTTTATAGGGGCCAGCAGAACCTGCATTCCTTTACAAAATTTTTTAATAGACCTTTCTCTCTCTTTTTTTTAGCAGTTCTGGATTTACAGAAAAGTGGCACAAAAACACGGTTCTCCTATACCCTCTCCCTCTGCACAGTTCCCCTGCTATTACTTGCATTAGTGTGGTTCGGTTTTTTATCATTGAGGAACCAACACTGATCAAGTCCACAATCTGCATTCTCTTTCACTCTCCACATTGCACATTCCGTGGGGTTTGATAAATGCATGAGAACATGTATCCACCATTACAATATCACACAGAATAGTTTGGGGGCCCCAAATAGCCCCTGTGCTCCATCTTTCCATCCTTCCCTTCTCCCCCAATGATCGCCCCCTTTTTTTTTGTTTTAAGATTTTATTTATTTATTTGACAGAGAGAGACAGCCAGCAAGAGAGGGAACACAAGCAGGGGGACTGAGAGAGGAAGAAGCAGGCTCATAGCGGAGGAGCCTGATGTGGGGCTCCATCCCAGAACGCCGGGATCACACCCTGAGCCGAAGGCAGACGCTTAATGACTGCGCCACCCAGGCGCCCCATGATTGCCTTTTTTAAAGCCCATTCAGGCTGCAGTGTGGAGAGTGGGTGGGTTGTAGGGCAGCGTAGGGTGGTGGTGAGAGGGTGCAGGGAGTTCCAGAGGGCGTAGGTAAGGAAGGAAGGGGAGGTCCCTGACAGTGGGCACCCCTGACCCCCTTGCCTCTCTCTGCTCAGGGCTGCGCTGCTACGCCAAATTCCACCGGAACCGCAGGGTCACGCGGAGGAAGGGGCGCTGCGTGGAGCCCGAGACGGCCAACAGCGACCAGGGATCCTTCATCAATGTCTAGCGGCTCTACGGGAGGCGCCTCCCCACCGGCCTGGGGACGGCGCGCCGCGCGGAGGTTTGGAGAAACCGGGCGATTTGTTTAGAACTAGCAGTGGGAGATCAGGTGGGGGACCCGATGACCGAGGCTGCAGGCTCAAGCCCGGGACCCTCAGCTCCGGGAGGGGAGCGCTGGGCGGGCTGTTCCCGCCCAGGAGCGGACCTGCAGCACACCTGCGCCCACCTCCCCGCCCCCGGGGGACTCGCCAGGCCTGCGCCTCCCGGTGGCCTGGTGCTCCGCGATGGCAATGTCGAGAGTGCTCTCTACTGCCCAACCTCAGCACTGCAACAGCTTCAAGTCAAGACGGACAGGTTTCTGAGCACTTCAAGAAAGGGAAACCGCCAGAGACAGAGATCCCCAGGAAATGAGTGCGGAACACCTGTAGGTACCAGGCACGGTGCTAAATGCGTGCCGTCCGTTATCTCATTTAGTTACCACGATGACCTTTCAAAGGAGGCATTATCACCGTTTTACCGAGGCAGAGTGAGTTAGGACTTGTCCAGGGTCCCAGATCGATGCCCCTCAAACCTTAACCTGTGTAAGAATCCCTGGGATCTGACTAGAATGGATTCTGGTTGGGTCCATTCTGCATTTTGGACAAGCTCCCCGGGGGCATGCTGCTGCTGCTGGTGGGGACGCCTCCGAGAGCACCCAGGTCCTGGGAGTAAACGCCCAAGTCCAAGCCTGTCAGGTTCCCGGGCCCATATCCTTCCTTCTGCACAACCACGGACTTATTCCAAATTCTCCATGGCTTTCAGTGAGAGAGAAGCGCTCCTTGGGAGCTCCTTTCACGGTGGTGAGATCTGCGATAACGGGCTGTTCTCCTCCTTCCCTGGACAAAGGTGTATCATCTTAAAAAAACAAAGCATGCATTAAGCCCCTGCTTGCTGGGAAGGCATGATTTGGGAAGATTGGCCGCTGCCCTCTAGGAGCTGGTAATCTGAGATATGACGTGTTTGGGGGAAACAATAGTGCTGTTCCTTCTATTTCTGTGGCTCTGCTCACCCAGTCCCAGGACATGCACTTTGACGTTGCCCCATAGCTTCTTTAGTTTCTGTAGTTCATGCCCTTTGAGAATCGAATGCCAATATGGCCTCAAAAAAATGCACTCATTGCGCATGTGCACCCACTTTGCACACTGCCTTGGTGGCTTCCAGGCCTCCCACAGACCACCTCTAGACCCCCCTACCCCACACTTCTGTGGCAGAGCCTTACTGAGGCCTTGGGGCACCTCTGAGGTCAAGGTGCTGTCTGAAACTAATGCCCCCCACAAGCTAGACCCACAATGCCCACCCAGAACATCTCCCCCAGCAGATCCAGCTCTAGGGGCCACCTCTGGAGAACCACTTAAACCCCACACCCCCCACACCTGGCACCTCACTCCTGGTCAGCCCTCTGGTCCAGGGCAAACCAGTGCAAGTGACAAAAGCCTTCCCCATCCAAATTCCTCGCCGGCCGGGACACCTGCTGGGGGACCACACCCTCGATGCCAGGGCTGTTTACTCCATTGGGAAAATCAGTCAGGGTCAGGGGTCTGGCACCAAGCAAAGCAGACGGATTGAGGAGAAACCAAATATCCTTACTCATGTCTCCCTTTTCAAGTTCTATGGGCAAAGGAATCTTAGGGGTGGGGGTGGGGCAGGGGAACTAAAAGAGATCAAAGGCGGCTATTTGGAAATCAAACCCACGAGCAGTTTTGTCTAAGACTACACCAGACAACGCCCATGCTGTGTGTGCTTTCCTGGGGGTGGCTGATTTGAGACTGTGATAGGACCCTAAGGGGGAGGGGGGCTGCATGCAGGCAACACAGCATTGCTTATGTCTGGCAACGCATATGTCTGGGGGGTAACAGTTCAGATGGCGCTGGGGGCATCGACAACGGAAAGCACAGAAGGTCAGGACAAAGCTGAAAGGCCCCATGGAACGATCCCTGTCTAGCTGGGGAGTTCCACGGTTGGACCTTCGGGGCCTAGCTCTTTGCTCAGCTACCCTCATTTTGTGGTTGCAAAGGTGGGTGGGTACAGACTTCCTAACCCCAGAGTTAGAGATCCCAAAGGCCCCTCAGTGTTTAACAAACCTCTCTGCCGGGAAGTTCTTCCTTAGGTCTATCTTAAATTTCTTTGGCTACTACAGAAGTCAGTTCCCCCTAATCCAGGATTCAGCAAACTCTTACCATAAAGGGCAGTAAATATTTTAGACCGTGTTCCTATAAAACTATTCATGGATGCTGAGGTGTGAATTTCATGGCATGTTCACATGTTACAAACTACTATCCTTCGTTTGGTTTTCTAAAACCCATTTATAAATGTAAAAACCTCTCTTAACTTGCAGATTACCCCCAAATAGGCGGTGGGTTGGATTTGGCCCACGGGCCATAATTTGCAGATTCCTGCTCTAGTCCACTGGTCTCAAACTTGGCTGCACGTTAGAATAATTTAGGGAGCGTTCAAGGTACTGATGCCCGGGACCACCTGCAGAAGTGCTAGTTTCATTGGTCTGGGTTGTGTCTGGGCTTCGTGCGTGTTCAAGGCTCCCGGAGGCAACTCTGATGGACAGCCAGACCTGAACTCTGTCCTTGTGCTCCCGGCTGTGGGAGTGCCACTGGTGACAAACGGCCTGCTCCACTTCTCACCACCGTGGTGACCTTAGGAAAGTTACTTGTGCCTTGATTTCTTCATCTGCGAAATGGGACTAATGACTCTCCCACCACAGGGGTGTTGTGAGAAGTAAATGTAAAATCCTGATAGCGTGTTTAGAAGAGTGCTAAGCGCATAATCAGCTCCCGGTGTTGGCTAATTTGTTTTCTAGGATAATTTTAGTAGGTGTTTGGTTCTTTGACAATGATCCATCAAAGTTCAGGCTCCTTCCCCTGGAACCCTGGGGCCAGGAGATGCTCCTTTGGAAAACAGAGGGTGGAGTTCTGGGATCAAAGAAGTTTGGAAAACTGTTCTGGACTCAGCTCGAGGCAGCAGGTACAGATCCTGGGGGCGAAGGCAGAGCGGGAGGAGGTTGGTCTGGGGTGCAGTTCGTGAGTTTCAAAAAATACAACCAGAGGGCGAGCTGAGCAAGAGGCCGAGAGAAACCAGGAGCTGCTGGGTGGGTGGCCTGTGCCCTCCTGCATTCCTTCTACACCATTTCTCCAGAGATGTGCACGGTTCCCACGGGACCCCTTTCTGGGATTCGTCCGGCCGTGTCCAGAGCGGCTCCGAAGCCTGCTGGGAATGGGCTGAGGGTCACAGGACGTGAGGGCTGAGCCTCAGGGGGAAAAGTGATAGCTTCGCTTGCCCCTTGAGGGGTGACCGAACCACAAGTCAAATCCCAAAGCCACAACCCCTTCCACTGCCGAGATGGAGCCTTCCTCGAAGCTATATTCAACACACCGAGTAAAACCTGGTGGTGAGAGGGTAGGCACGCCCTTGAATGGGATTCGCTTCGCAGTGGGAGAGTTGGTGAACATACATGGAACCTGCAAGGCATGTGTTTATAAGACGACAGAAGAGCAAGAAAAGTGGGTGCTGGGAGGGACACTGAAGGAGCCAGAAAAGTAAACCATTTAGGATTTCTTGGGGCTGGCACCATCTCCTCCGTGATGACCTTTCCTCTCATGAGAGACAGAAGTGCATGTGTGCATGCGTGCCATATGTGTGCATGCGTGTGTATGTGTGTGCACGTGCGTGTATATGTGTGTGTGTCAGGGAGGGGGCGGCAGGAACTGGTTTGCAGAACCAAGGACTTTCATTGCAGGGAGTGTGTTTTCTGAATTCTAAGTCAGGACCGGTAGTCTGATGCCAGATCCTCAGCCTCTCCTGGGTGCCAGAGGGTTCCTAGTCCTTACTTACGCACACTGTGGTCCTGGACCAGAAGCAGGGCATCACCTGGGAGCTTGGCCGAAGTGTGGGGTCCCAGGCCCTATCCCTGACCTGCTGAAACAGAATCTCGGGCAGTGGGACGCAGCCATCTGGGTTTTCACAAGTCCCCAGGCCGTTCTCAGGCACGATCAAGTTTGCGAGACCCAGGTCTAGGATACATAAGGTGAAACAGAAAAGTTGGATGGTCAGGGACTTTTGGATGATTCAGGGCATGTACCTTCAGGTGTGAGTTGGCAAATCTGAGATCCGGTTTGCCTGGTTAATAACCAGCCGTGACAAACTCCCAGGCTCTAAGGCCCTGCCTCCTGGGCTGGGAGTGGTCTACTTTCAGAGGAAATCAAGGGGAGCACCTGGGCTGGGGCCCCACAGTCATTGGGTTTTCTGACTCTTGGGAACTTCCCTGGGGTGCTGTGGTTCCTCTTTAAAGTAGGGGGGGCAGCAGGGGGTGGGGAGTGCTATGCCCTTGTAGTCCTGTGATGGCGTGTTGCATGTGCTCTCTTGAGCTGTAAATAAAGAGCCCACGGTTAATTAGCTGCCTTCCCGTCTCTCTCTGCCTCTCCTGGAGATGATCTGTGCGCGCAGACTGGAAGCACGCTCGGGGCACTTGGACGGGACCATAAGCCTAGTATTTCCTCTGCCGCACGTTTGGGCGTTTGCTCTGAGCTCAGCGGTAAATGAGACAGAGTTTCTGTCCTCGCCTGGACCTCATCATTCTTCTCCAACCAGACCTCTCAGTGGGAATTTCATATCTTGACCTCCCTCTCCATTTTAGGGCTGGGGCTGCTGAGGTCCCAAAGAGACTGCAAGGCTAGCCACAGCAGGCTGGCCTCATTCAGGGCCTGGGTGGCCACGTGCAGGGAAAAACAGACGCCACCTTCAGCAGGACGGGGAGGAACAAAGAGCCGCCTCCCATCGCCGGGCCTGGGCAGGCTCAGATGCCATCTTGGGAAAAGGCATGAATTGGCCAGGGGGTGGCCTGGCTTAGCACCAGGAAGGCCATCTCTTATCTCGGTGACAGCTCCAGCCAGCGCCACCCGGCTCCGCTGGCCAGGCTCCGCCAGGCCTGGCTGATTGTAACACCGAGCAAGGCTGTGTATGGCTCTCAGTGGCTCCACATCGGGAGGCCAAGCCGGGGTCCAGACTCTCCTGGCGGCTGGGGTGACCGCAGACGTGGGAGGCCCTTAAGGGCCTGCTGTCCCGTGGAAATCTCCCTGCCCAGACACCACTGACGGCCCGGCTTCTGCAGCCTGGACAGGGGGAAATGCCCTAATCCAAGGGGTCCCAAAACGTGGGCCTGGGATTCCCAGCATCAGGATCCTCTGAGGGAGAAAACCCAAGTTTCTGAGCCCCATCTGGGCCTGTGACTTGGAATCTCTAGGGGTGGGACTTGGCAATCTGCGTATTTGATAAGCCCCCTGCCCTAAGTTCGAAAACAGCATCATCAAGCCTTCTTGAGCACTCACTTTCCTCCCCACTCAAGCCCCAGGTGGCTGGTGAACCTCTCGCTGGGGATGGCTCTAGGGAATTGAGCCCAGAAGGTCCCCTTTCATATAAGCCTCAAGAGTGCCGTCGTAGTGCGAGGCAGTCATAGACGACACTGAAATGGACATGCACAAATGAATGAGCGTAACTGTGTTCCAATAAAACTTTATTCACACAGAAGGGCAGCTGGCTGGATCTGCCCGTGATCTGTAGTTTGCCAACGCCCTAATCTATACTGCTAACTCCTGGCTCCATGGCTCCAGACAGGTAGGCGAGGCTTTTAAAAACCCTTCTGTCCTGGGATGTCAACTCAAGTCCATTTCTCTTCATGACAGTCGGAGCAGTACCGAAGTGAGGAGTCAAGGCCAGTCGAACCCAAGGCCACAGGGATTTCAGCTCTCTGCTGGCAGCCTGGGTGCTGCCCTCAGGGGATCAGGTAGCTGGATTGGGGGTGTATCAGCCATGGTTCTCCAGACAAACAGAGCCAATGGAATTTGTATTTATTTAAATGTCTGTGTGTTTATATATATCTTCTCTATAAATATATTTATACAGATTTATTTTAAAGAACTGGCTCACACTATTGCAGGGGCCAGTAAGTCTGAAATACGTAGGGCAGGCCAGCTGGCCAGATACTCTGGCAGGAATTGATACTATAGTTCTCTGAGACCTCAGTTTTTGCTCTTAAAGCCTTCAACTGATTGGACAAGGCCCACCCACATGATGGAGCATACTCTCCTTTACTTGATGTCAATTGCTTGTGGATGTTGACCAAATCCGCAAAATGCCTTCACAGCAACACCTAGATTAGAGTGCGATTAAATCCTCACATGCTAACAGCTGGCCAAGTTGAGACCGAAAACCGATCATCACCGAGGGGCTTCTGGAGCTCAGCTCCCCAGCTCTGGATCATGACATATGTGGCTACACGGCAGAGCTGTCTTTGGTGTATCATGAAGTTCTGGGCTTCCTCACTCCTTTGTGACCACCGTCCGTCATGTAAGTGGGCACGCATGTCCTAGTGCCAGGACATGAAATCCTGGTGGGCGTGCGCTGGGAGAAGGTATATGGCGCACATCTGGATAAGCAAGCGGCTAAACAGAGGCGCTCCTGTCCCTTCATCCTCCCCCTCCATGATGGCGTATCCTGAAACCCACGTCTGTGTGCCTGGGGGACCACACTGGTGATTGGTCTGTGCAGTGGGGCAGGCTGGTCAGCTCTGGGCATTGAGGTCCTGAACGATCGGTCCATGCCCCAGCCTTGACCTTGTGTCAGCGCCTGGCACAAAGCGGAATGCATGTCGAGAGAGGGAATACATTCACCCAAACACAACTGTGAGCTCATTGATTGAGCTGCGCCCACGGCCAGAGGCACCCTCCTCTTGTGTAGCTAGAAATTCATAGACCCCCCTTTTCAGAGCAGGAAGACGAGGCGCCGAGAAATGAAGGCCGCTTGTCCAAAGCGGTGCAACTACTCTGGAGCAGCGTCGGGGACCCCAGCCGGGTCTCTCTGACTCCAAAACCTGATCATGTCCCCTGATGTTACATTGCCTCTCGAATGCCACAAGTTTGCTGAGCACCTACTAGGAGTTGGTCACCAGACCTCCCCAACCCCCACCGCCCCTCGCACACTCCAGATCACAGGAGCTGCACGGTACATCTGGGGTCACCCAGGCTGCTGCTGGGCAGGCCCCAGCTCTCAGCAGCTGGAACCAAAGATCATGCACTCACCAGGCTGCCTTCTAGAAAGCCCCTCGGGGCTCCCAGGGGGTGGAACCTGTGGAGGTACCCTGCCTGACCTCAGCACCCACTTCCCCATTCTTCTCTGATGTGTCCCCCCGCATGGGCGCAGGCTCCCTTACTGTCCCCAGCAAGGAACGTGAGACCTCACGGAGCCTGCCGCAGACCTGGACCCAAAAGCCATCGGCACTGGCTGACTGAGCAGAAGGGTGTGAAAGTAAACACCAGGATAAAGCCCCAGAGCAGATAGGCATCGTGGGGGACGCAGGGCCCGGGGGCCATAACTGGCCTTGTTTGCGTATCTGAGCGATCACTACTGTACAGCCAAAGCCCTCAAATGCCTCCCTTGAAATTCCAGCCCCAAGCACGGAGAGAGATGGGAGGCCTGACAGGGAAAGAGGTGGCAGCCTGAACTCAGGACGGAACGGGGACAGGCGGTGGGAGGCAGGAGGCACGTGGCTAGGGAGAGCCTGGGCACACGCACCCGCCCGCCCGCACACACGCACACACGCACACAATGACATAAAGAGGGTTACTGGAGTATGGACCAGGAGGTTGAAAGCCACAGGGCAGGGAGCTACTGGCAACACCTTCTTCTGTCTGCCTCCCCTCTGGCTGGTGTCTCAAACAACCTCTGTTTTCTAGAACAGGACACAACTTTGTTTTCTGCCAAGAACCCCATGGGGCATTCTGATGTGTTCTCTGTTGCATGACATGAGCTGTGGGCCTCTGCAGGGACAGGGTAATATCACTGAGTGTCCAGTGAGGCCAGGACAGGGCTCACCCCGCAGTCATGTACATAGGACACCATGAGATGGCAAAGCCACAGGGACGTTGGGAATGACAGGCTGCATTTTAAAGCTCAAGGGGACATCTTCAAGGAGCCTGACTGGGGCCTGTAAAAGTCAGCCATGGATGCTGCTAGAAGCTCGAATTCTGTGCCACTGAGGCAAATATTTTGGAATCAGTACCCCCCCATTTTGACTAATCATTAAAACAAATGTGTCCTCATGAGAGGAGGTCCCTCCTACCTCCCAGCAATGTCCTGTCACCTCCAGAAAACCCAGGAAAAGAGAAGGAGCAGATCGTCCACCCCGACTCCCTCTGGGCCCAGCTGCCCCAGGATGGTGTCCCTTTCCCGGCTCTGAGTGAATGGTGCTATGGACACGGTGATTTTCCTGTCGAGTCATGACAGCGTTTGATACGTTCAGTACCTTGGCATTCACCAGGGACTGGGCCAAAGGACAGGGAATGAAGCCTGGGAGCCCAAGAGAGTCACCCCAACCCCAGTTCTGCAGGGTTCCACTCGGTTCCATCAGCTCCTGCCCCCGTGCCCTGCTGTCTGCTCAGGGCAGCCGGCCTTTGGAAAGAGAAAGAGCACAGCCACAAACCCAAAGGCCAACACCGACCAACAAAACTCGCAGGCCTTCCCTCACCCACCAGACCTTAGACCAAGAAACACAGAGCCAGTGTGCTTGAGACAAGCTGACACAAACAGTGGAGGACTGACGCAAATACGTCTCCAGATCAAACCCCAGAAACAACCCCTGTGCCACCAGGGGCCACGGCTCTGCTTCCATGCCCTTCTCTGATGTGCTTCTTGCCGACGGTCCTGCTTTCTGACCGGCGCGTGTGACTTTCCGACAGTGTTTGGAGATGTTCTCTGTCTGCTCTCGTTCTTCCAGGTTGATTTACCCACTTGGAAAGGAAGAGGCTGGGCCCCATCGCAATTGCGGGCCTCCAGTGCGTTGAGAACCAAAGGTCGGTGGGTTGGTGGGTGGGAAAGCATCTCAAAACCTTTCCATATTCGGTGCCTCCTTTGTGCCTCACGCAGCGCCCCCGCCCCCGGGGACTGGTTATCGCTGTCCTCATTGTCAAGAGGCAGAGAAAAATTTGGAGGGATTAAGTGACAGATGAAAGGACATAGAGGCAAAGTGCCAGTGCTGGGGGCAGGGTGTTGAAGTTGGGGAGGTGGGCTGAAGGCTGAACTGCGGAGTCTCTGCTAATAGGAAAGGGGGGAAGGGCATCTTCCCTCCATCAAAGGGGTCTTCCCTGGTGCCTCCTTTCAACGAGCATTGCATTTACCGTGGGCCAGGACCTGCTGGGGTTTTTGTTTGTTTCGTTGGTTTGGTTTTTTTGTTTGGTTTTGGTTTTGGTTTTTTGGTTTTTTGTTTTTGTTTTTGTTTTTTTGCTTTTTAATAGCAGCAGGGAGCTATTTGCTTACCGAGCATTTATGAAGTGCCAGGAGCTGGGCCAAGCATGCTATGTAAACCATCTCACGTGACCCCTGCAGTCACCCGGGGCTTGGTGTGGCTCCCTAATTTGACCAAATCCGCTTTGCTAGGAGGAGGCAAGGCGGAGATCCAAAAACACACCTTTACCCAAAGGACACCAGCAAGCACGGGAAAGAGATGAGACCGTGTTTGTGCTGCAGGTGGGCCACGTCTGAAGACCCCAGAGTGGGGGTCCTGCAGGACCCGCCAAGAGGGTCCTTGGCCTTGCGCAGGATGAAAAGAAAATGTGTGCCAGAGGAAGTGACAGAAGAGTTTAACGAATAGCGTGAGTGACAGCGTATAGCAGACAGTGTCTGGGAGACCCGGAAAGGAGAATGAGTCTTGTCGTCAGCTGGGGCTAGGGGTTTCCACTGGAAAGGAGTCTAGGGTGCATGTTCCTTCTGGAATCCAGGGTAGGGTCGGATCAAAGACGGTGATGGTGAATAACAGGTATTATCTTATAAGTCATCAGAGGGAGGGGTATTGATGCCAGCATCAGCCAAGGTCTGCTGGAAGCTGGATCCTGCAATGTGTTTGGGATCTGGCTCGTCTTAGGTGTTATCAGGTGTTTGGGGCTTAGGACAAAACTCAGAGAATACTTAACTTTTTTGCTTCCCCTGGAAGTGGGAATAAAGCTTTTTTGGTTTATTCAGAGGCAAAGTATAGAATAGGAATAAATGGGGCCCAGCAGAAAGACAGTGGGAACGGAGCCTTTCTATTTTTTGTTCTTTTTTTTTTCTTTTTGGATGTTGCCTGCATGGTTTTTCCCCTCCGGCATCAACCACAGGGCTCTGAGAAGCCACAGGAATATGCTGGTACAGACTCAAGACCCGGCTTCATCTCCAACACCGTGGAAAAGGATTCTACATCACGGGGCTTAGCCCTGTGCTCCCCTACGCCATCTGGACAGTGCCCGGGTGATGTAGGAAAGAACATTAGGGTTCGAAGCCAACGGCTGAGAAAGAATTCTTGAGACATCTTTGATGCAAAAAGGCGGTTTTATTAAAGTATGGGGACAGGGCACGTGGGCAGAAAGAGCTGCACTGGGGTCATGAGGAGTGGCTCATGATATACTTTCAAGTTGGGAGGAGGTTAGGGAGAGCATAAGTCTCTAAGGAATTTTTGGAAGCAAGGTTTCCAGGATCCTGAGGGGGCTAGCTGTTGTTAGGAAAAGGTCATTTATTCCTGTTTAGTAAAAACTCAGTCATGAGACCCTTCAGATGTGTATCGGTGGGTCCTATGCTTGGGGATGATTGTCAACATGTATCTTCAGGGGTAGAAATAAAGTAAGTTTCCAAAAGAATTTTTATATGTTAAAGTAGACTTACAGGATCCTGGGGGTCGGGCTAAGATTGCCTTTTACCCTTAGCAAAGTATTAACATTGAGCCTGCTGAGTTCCTAGAGGAACGTCACCCTGTTTCAAGGACTTGTTGGTGGGCTAAAGGTAGTAAGGAAGTTTTTCTTTTGCCTCTGTTTCCCACATCAGAGGGACAGTGACCTCTGGGGTACCCAGTTGCAATGCCTCTAATGTAGCAGCATCACCCCTCCAAGCATTCTCAAGAGATTTCATTGTTTCCCATCCCATACTACACAAGTGAATTTGAGGAAAGCCTGTTTAAAAACCAGTGATTACTACTGACTATTTCTGGTGGATCTGCTTACTGAGTTCCCCATTATTCTAGGAGTATGCTACGCCCATCTGCATCTCTGGCCCCGCGGAAAGGGCTTGTGCCTGACACCAAATCCTTGGGACCCATGGGCAGACTTCGAGGGGGTGTGCACGTTTTATTTACACGGCTCCCGTGGAATCTTTGCTCGTTGTGACTTTGGCTAAGTCATTCAAACTGTAACAATTTCTCCACTAACAAAGTAGGAGTAGGGAGAGTGGGAGAGGGAGAAGCAGGCTTCCCGCTGAGCAGGGAACCTGATGCAGGGCTCCATCCCAGGACCCTGGGATCACGACCTGAGCCGAAGGCAGACACGTAACCAACTGAGCCACCTAGGCATCCCAGTTTGGCATTTTCTTCAAAAGGTAAATAGACACCTGCTGTATGATCCAATCATTCTACTCCTCGACACCTACCCAAATAGGTGTTCAGTGACTATCCCCTGAATGAATGAATGAATGAATGAATGAATCAATCTATTCTGCACGTCTTTATGTATTGAAGGTACAAAAATAAAACTTGGTTGAGGCAAACAGGATTGGTGAGGGACATGAAAAATTTAAACTTGAATTCCAGAAATGTGCTCGTTAAAACTATGACTCCAAAGCATTGTGGAATATGCTTTGTGGTGGCCCATATGTCCTTGCATAGTCAGGACTGGGTCATGGCAGAAACTCCGGCTCCTTTGAGAATAGTCACTTTCCTTTGTTCCTGTGAGCTACCCCCCAACCCCAGCCAGCTGGGTCTTGTGCCCCCTCCCCCATGCCTCCCGCCCCAGCTGGTCAGGATGAATGCAGGGTCACTGTGTGAGCAGCAGGGACATTTCACAGACCCGGCCTTGTGCTTCCTCCGCAGTCTGTCTTCCCCTCCTTGCCTCGCTCCATGCTTTGCATCCCAGCCTGGGTTACATTTTCCTGAGCTGGAGGCAGTGGAGCTGAGGGGCAAATGTCAAGGTCCCCGAGCCAGACCTCCTGGGTCCCCAGCCCAGTTTCATACCAACCAGTGACTTGGGCAATTCTTCCAACTTCTCTTAACCTCAGTCATCTTACTGTAAATAAGGATGAGGACAGTACCTACACCAGGGGGTTGCTGTGAGAATTTGCTACTGAGAATTTACTACAGACATTTTTCACACTGTCTACCACAAATTAAGTACTTAATTAAATGTCAGCCTTAATCTAGGACTTGCTTGTTTTGCATTTTCTCCTTCTAAGGGGATCGTGGGGTCTTATTACACACCTATAGGCTTGGATGAAACACCTCTAGGATCTGAGGGGGACGGCAACTATTTCTGAGAAGAGAATTGATAGATATGCCTGGGTGGCTTGTCGGTTGAGTGTCTGCCTTCGGCTTAGGTCACGATCCCAGGGTCCTGGGATGGAGCCCTGCCTCAGGCTCCCCCACTCAGGGGGCAGCCTGCTTCTCCCTCTCCCTTTGCCTCTCCCCCTGCTCCTGCTCTCTTGTGCTTTCTCTCTGTCAAATATATAAATAAAATCTTAAAAAAAAAAGAGAGAGAGAGAGAGAGAGAGAAAGGGGGGGCGCCTGGGTGGCTCAGTGGGTTAAGCGGCTGCCTTCAGCTCAGGTCATGATCCTAGGTCCTTGGATCGAGCCCGCATCGGGCTCCCTGCTCAGTGGAGAAGCCTGCTTCTCCCTCACTCTCTGCCCCTCTCCTCATCCCCCCTCCGCACGCCCCCTCATGCGAGCGCCCCCCCACTCATGCGAGCACGTGCTCTCTCTCACTCTATCTCAAATAAATAAATAAATAAATAAATCTTTTTAAATAAATAAAAAAGAGAATTGATAAATAATAATATAATGTTATAATATCCACCACTTATTGAGGAATTACTCTCTTCTAGGTGTCACATAACCAATAATTAACTAATGCTTAATAACAATAGTAGCCAATCCCGATTTAGCGCTTACTATCTGCCAGGCCCTGTTTTAAATGGTTTTTGTGTATTAACAAATCCTAACAACCCTTTAAGGAAGACAACTATTATTATCCTCATCTTACATATGAAAAAACTAAAGCACAAGAGAGGCAAACCAACTTGCCCAAGTTCAACCAGTAAGTGGCAAAGCCAGGATTCAAATGCCTCTTCCCTTGTGTGCTAACTCCGCAAAAATTCAACTAGGTATAGCCGTTTCCCAGCTCAAGATCCCAGTGGCAGGTGTTGGGGTACTCTGTCCCCTGGGATGGAGGACTGTATCTCCAAACGGGACATCAAATTAGGCCAGTGGGCCCTGAAGCCCTGCAAAAGTCCCCCTTTCTTTGTGTCTGGAGAGAGTACCTGTCTTGATAAGATCTCAGGACCTTCCCATTCCTGACCCCGAATCCCAGCCAGTTTCACAGCCTCCCACGTGGTTTCTCCCTCCCCGAAACAAGAGCAACCACTCAGACCAACCCTAATGGGGTGCTCACCCCAAGTGACTATAATAAAAGCTGGTGTTCTCCAAATGAAAATTTTATCTGGTTATGGGTGAAGGATGGGATAGGGTGGGGTGGGGTGGGGTTGGGTGAGGGAGTGGGAATTCTGTTTGGGGTAGGGAGAGGGTAGTCAACAGTCTAAGAGAGATGCAAGTTAGACAGCCCTTTCTTTCCTCAATTCTTCCCATTTACAATTGAGGGGCACACAGTGTTTAGATAAAAATCTTTTTGTTCTCCAGTCTTCTTCCTTCTGGAGACAGGTATGCCCTATAGGTTTTCTGCTGGTTTTCCAGCTAGATTTTCCTAAAGTTTTTGGTATACAGACTGCTCACTTACTAAGTGGCAGGTACTGTTCTAGGCACTTCACCTTGACAAAGACACTATCCTTGACCAAATTTTAGTTAGGTTTCTCTGAGCCCTCTTCTAGACTAGGCATGGCCTTCTCTGTCCAGCCTGTCCTTGCTGGGACTGCAGGATCCAGTTTTAGCAAGAATCCCACTAAGTCAGTTGCGTGGGAATCCCCCCACCCTTGATATCGGGTCACCCTCCCTGTCTGATCAAGTTCCCCATCCCCCATCTTTGGTGTCTAAGTCCTGGCGCGCCTTTAGCAAGAATCCTGTTGGGTCAGTTTAGCAAGAATCTCCCTACCCTTTATGTCTCCTCTTGGTATTTTCCATCCACTGACCCCCTCCCTCTGAGCCTGTCCTGGCTGTCCTGGGGAGCAAGCTTCCTCACTCTTCCCCTACTGCAATACCCCTACGGCAACAGTCTTGAATAAAGTCTCCCCTACCGCTCCAGCAAGTGTCAGAATAATTTTTTCATCATCAACATGAATGAGTTCATCTAACCCCACAAGGATCCTAAGAGGTAGGTACTGTCAACGTCTCCACATAGACGCGAGGAAGAAGGGAGGAGAGAGGGATGGGACATCAGCTGTTGGCACCTGGACGTTCCCCCAAGTTCTTCGGCTGCAGGTGGTCTCATCAATCCATCTGCTGTGATACTAACCAGGCAAGATACTGCGCCCTTTGCGACACAAATCCCAATATTCTCCAACAGCCTGCCGGAACTGCGTGGGAGGCGGCGGCAGCTAGAAACCCGGAGGAGGGCGCGAGCGGCCGGACGCCGTCTCCTAGCAACCCGACCGGGGTCACGTGACCCGCCTCACGTGGCCTGGAGTGGCGCTGGAGTCCGAGCGGCCGCCGCGGGCGGGGCGGGGCCCGGCAAGTTTGTTTCCCGAGTTCCGAGCCCAGGAGCCCCCGCGGCTGCCGCGCAGGTGCCCTCTGCCGGGGTCGGGATGGAGCTGCCTACCGTGAACCTGAAGGTGGCGACGGGCAGGGCGGGGCGCGGGCGGGTCCCCCAGAGTGTGTGGGGCGTTTGCTTTTTTCAAGAAGGATTTCAGAAGTGAGAGGATCGAGAGCTCGGGGCAGGAGGGGGTGGTAGGGAGACAGCGAGAGCGTGGACCCCAGGTGGGAAGGAGGTGAGCGGACCGGCCGTAGCAGGGAGCGAGATCCAGGGAAGGGCCAGCGGGGAAGACCTCGGGGGAGCTGGAGGCGGTAGCGGAGGGAAAGGGCCGCCCGTTCCCCTTTCCAGCCTCGGCGTCTCCGGCCGCGAGCACCGGGCGCTTGAGGATCGCCACGGCCTGCACGCCCAGAATTCCCCTGGAGGGAGGGAGAGAGGGAGGGAGGGAGCCGCGGCGTGGGGGCGGGCCCTAAGAGCCGGAGGGGTCTCGGCGGCGGACACCTGCCCGTCGCCGAGAGAGGGGGCTAGACCTTTCACCTGCACGCCCAGCACCAACCCCGCTGCTTCGCTGGCTTCAGCAGATTAAGAAAACCCGAAATTCCCAGACCAGTGGTTTCCAAAGCTTATAAATCCAGCGTCCTTAATTCATAAGAAACAGGAACTCCGATAGAAGTTACTTAGAAGCAGAAAACCCCAACTTTGTGCCCTTAGGAAGACACTGCGACGCTTCCTGGGGTGTCTTCATTTCCTGTGGCAGGTCCTCAACTCCTTCAGATGCCAGCGGCTTCTTCATTTTGTCCCCGCCCCCGGCCCGGCCAGCGGGCTCTGCTTCTGGGCAGCGCTGGCCACAGAGAGGCTGGGGCCTTTCGCTTTGGGCAGGAAGGTGGGAACGTTGGCCCAAACCTGCCATTTGGGGTCTCGGTGCTGTCCCCCTTGAGACTATATCCAGGAACGCCCTTTTATGCACCAGTGACAAAGCATTTCGCACACGTGGTGTCAGCCCTGAGGGAATCTAAGAGAGGACCGCAAAACAACACATAATCCGTATTTGGATTATTAGATGGGGTCTACGTTATGACCTCACCGAGGCGGATTTCCCTTCCTCTCGTTTCCCTCCCAGATGCTTCCAGCCAGTGAGGTTTACAGTAGGGCAACCGAGGTTTGTTCGTATCAACATTCAGTGTTCCAGGCAGCGTGGAGTCCGTGCCCACTGCCTTTTCTCTCATGAGAGATTTGCCTAAAATCATTGCTAAGAGCACATCGGGTGAGGGGCAGAGCTGCAGGAATGGAGAGGGCAGGAGCCTTCGTTCCTGGAGCATCTGTGGCATGCCAGGTGGTTCATTTGATCATAGCCACCTTCTGAGAAAGCTGATACTGTCACCTTTTTTACACATGAGCAAACTTCAGCTCACGTCAGATAGTAACTTGCCAAAGTCCCACAGGGATTAAGTGGCAGAGTCAAGCTCTGAACCCACTGGGGTCAGACTTCAAAGCCATGCGCTTTCCTGGCCACCAGTTAGGGCTGACTTGGCCTTGACGGTTTCTATCCCAAGAGGGCTTAGTCTGTTTGGGGGCATTTATTTATTTATTTATTTACTTACTTACTTACTTACTTACTTATTTATTTATTTATTTATTTATTTATTTATTTATTTTTGAGCAACTTTATGGGCCTGACAGGCCGAGCACGCCCACAGGAATGAGCTGTGCTGGTGTTCTCTGCCCCAGAGTGAAATGGGGGGCCCTTCCCTTGGTTCAGAAAACAGGACCCCGTGTTTCCAAATATCTTAGCTGCTACCAGTCAGAGACAAGGAAGTGCTGGGAGGCCCCGAGGGGCCAAGGTTGCCAGGGAACATACAGGACATCCTGTTGAAGTTGAATTTCAGATCAACAGTGAATAATTTTTTAGCTTAAGTATATCCTGGGCAATATTTGGATCATACTAACAAAGGGCTTATTAATCAAAATTCAAAACTAACTGGGCTTTCTGTATTTTTGTTGTTGTTGTTGTTGTTAAATCTGGCCACCCCAGGGAGGGCGGCCGTCGACTCCTTGCTTGTAGGCACTTAAGTGGGATGTTCTGAGATCGGGCCCCTCGGGAGCTGCGAGAATGCACCCCTGTGGACCTGCATTCCCTCATTTCATATATTCCATGGCATTTGGTTGAATCCTGCCCGTGCCCAGCCCCGCCAGAGTGGTCAGTGGTGCCAGGGGAAAGAAACGGCTGCCCCAGGCCCTTCACATAAAGGGTCTTCCCTAACCGAGTCCCATCCATGAGGCAAGTCCTGAGCTGGAGAAATGGCATTGTGACAAGCTTAGAAAGGAGTAGACTTGGGTTCAGGAGGTCTCCTGAGGAAGGGCCACGGGAGGCGGGTCCAGGGACTAGTGTAGCATTAGGGTTAAGGTATGGTAGCAATGAGAATGGCCACGCACTGAGGGCTGACTACCTGGTGGGTACTGTGTTGTGTTTCACACGCCTCTCCGCCTCCCTGTACCACTGTAGATCCGCAGAACCACCCCGTGACATAGGCGTGATGGTCCCTACTTGACAGAAGAGCAAACAGCAGTTCCGAGAGGTCAGGTGACTTAGCCAAGATCACACAGCTTCCACGTCATGGAGGCCCAGCTCCATAGGATCAGATCCGCGTATCTGGCTTCACGGCCCACGCAGTTAACCACTGCCTGGCTCTGCGTCCCCGAGATGGCATTCCTGACGTAGGTCTCTCAGCCTCAGCCAGCCTTGGGGATCTTACTGCCTCATGTAACGGCTGCTGAGTGTTTACGCAGGGCTAATAGAACTCTATTCCCAATATTGATCTGTCTGTTGACCTTAGGTCTGTCTACCTGTCTAGAAAGTATCTCCCTGCCCCAACCCCATTCACCCCTGGGCCGTCTAGTGGCAAACAAAGGGCCTAAGTCCTGGTCCCTATGACCCCGTGGCTTCCCCTTAGCCTTCCCTTCTGGTTAAACCTCCTCATTTCCATCCGCCCTTCCCTTGCTCTTCCAGATCCTGACAGTGTAGCATAGACTTTGCCACTTACTAGCTGTGTGACCTTGAGCAGGTCTCTTAACCTCTCTGAGTATCCGTTTCCTCACTATAAAAAGAAAATAAAAATAAACCCTACTTTCTAGGGTGCGAAGAGGATCCAGTGGTCCAGGAGTTGGTGGGGCATTACATTTTTAGTCGCAGAAAAAGTCAGACCAGATAGAGCGNNNTTCAGACACTTGCATCTGAGCTCTTGTTTGTAAGTGTCACAGTGTGGGCCGATTACTTAGTCTCCCGCTGCCTCCGTGTCTTCGTAAGTAAAAGAACAGTAATACTCCCCCGCGCACGGTGGCCGAGTGTTCAGGGCAGTGCAGACACGTGGCCGGCAGGTCCTCATCGGTTACAGGCAGTGTGTTGTTGGCGCTGTTACACAGGATGCCCGTTCCATGCAGTACTTACGGTCGTTACGTGGATTCATACAGGGCTGTCAGATGCCTGTCTCTCTGTGGTTGAGGCACCCCACTGGGACATATTGGGGGGGGGATAGGGATTGCCTCCATTTCCCAGAGAGCGAACCTGGGGCACAGACACAAAGGGATATGGCCCCTGGACCAGAACCCAGGCCTCCGGTCCAGAGTCCTACGACCCCTGGCTGCCTTGGCTCATCCGCCCTCCCCTCCCCAGTCTTCTGGGGAAGAGCCAGGCAGCCCCCCCACCACCACCACCGGGCGCCAAGCGCTATCCGAAGAGTCCGGGAGCTTTGGTCTCCCTTTGCTCTTGCCCAGCCGGAAAGGGCTGCCCAGGCATGTTCTCAGAGCCCAGTGCCTTCGTCCCGCAGTCTCTCGGGCAGTACCTGAGAATCCCTGGTGTCCCCTTGGTTACCAAAAGCCTTCCCAGCAGCCGGCAGACAGTTCTTCGTGCTGAGATGAGTCACTGTTCCCTCCTATTTCGGGAAGAGCCGAGCCCATTTGGCTCCGTTTCTGGTTGGAGCTCTCCTGGGCATCAGGCCTCTTTAGGCCTGGGTGGGTGTGCCCTCCCATTACAGAGATGGGGAGACTGAGGAAGAGGAGGCTTCGTCTTCTGGGGGTTTCTATTCCCAGGGGCTTAAGAGACATGACCAAAAGGTGCTAAGTTTCTTAACTATTTATAAAAGAAAAGGGATGGCGCACGGAGGGGACACGGTATGTCTTTAGGGGTCCGCCGTATTTCCAGGTTGCCCTCTTCTCAAAACAGATGGCTTAGTTTTGGACTTCGGGCAGGTGCTCACTGCGTATTACAGGTCTTTCCGGCTCTTGGCAAAATCTTTGTCTCACAGGTGACACGGAGCCATTTCCCCACAGGCTTTCTGCGTATCAGCTGGCTTCCGGGTCTCAGCGTTTCATCTCCCCTTCATCAAGCAGGGCTCTGCAGGGCTGAGAAGCACCCCTGTGTTGAAGACGATTTCTGGAATAGAAGCCGACAGTGGGGAAGGCTGAGGTGTTGATTTTCAGGAGTAAGGTGGTCACGTGAGCTGCCTCCCCTTCCTCGGTGTCTTCTCTTAGTCTGAAAGCTGGACACCAGGATCACTGCGTCTGGTCACATGATGTGGCCTTTGAGGCAGGGCTTCTCTCCTCTGTGGGCAGGGTTTCCTGTCAAGACAGAGGGGATAGTGGTTGGCTCTTGAGATAAAGATCAGAATTCTTCCCCACAACCCCTAGGCCCAGCCCTGCCCACCCCCCAGCTTCCTGTCTGCCTTCCACTGTCTTCTGTCCAGCCACATTGGCTTCTTTTCAGTTTCCAGAATGTTCCATGCTTCCTTCTGCCACAGAGCCTTTGCAGGTGCTACCCTTTCTGCTTGAAATGCTCTTCTTTGATCTCTGCCCCTAGTTAAGCCCTTGCTCACCGTTTTTGCCTTGGCTTAAATGTCACTGCCTCAGAGAAGCCTCCTAACCGCCCCACTCCCCCAGCCCACCCCACTGAAAATGAGGCTCCTTTTCCTTTACTATAATTCTCCCTCAGAAAGAAGGTCTCACTGGACCCCTCCTCCCCAAGGCAGTGATCTGATCAGCAGGTGTCCCCCACTCCAGTAAAGTTCTGCCACAGCTGCCCTGCTCACCACGGAGCCCCCAGGGTAGGTGCCAAGCGATGCCAGGGATGTTGGGTGAAATGTTCGAGAAACTTAGCACCATTGGATCATGTCTCTCAAGCCTCTGGGAAAAGAAACCCATGGCAAACTAAGCCTCCTCTCCCCTCGGTTTCCCTGTCTTTGTAGCGGGAGGAGCACCCCTGCCCAGGCCCAGAGAGACCTAATGGTCAGGCGACACCGGGCTCACGGTCAGGTGAGCACTGGGCAGCTGTGTGACTGTGGGCGAGTCACCTGAGAGCCTCAGATTCCTCAGCTGTGAATGGCACCTCGGGGGGCTGTAAGGGTTACACATGTCCACGCACAGAACGTGGAGCAGTGCCCAGAGCAAACAAAGGTAGCCAATCACAGATTCCCTTGTAGCGCCGCCTTCTGTGGCACACACGTGGCTTTATCGGAGGCTCGGCCCCTCCGTAAAGTCAGGAGCATTGGTCATTGCAGAGCTGTTCTCCCAGTCTAACGACTTTCTCGGGCCATCGCACGAGAGCCCGTTTGGTTCACTCGCACTGGGCCCTGGGGGTGCAGGTGGACCGTCCCGGCCATCTGCTTCGGATTTCAGCTCCCCCCACGTGCAGAAAGTGTCACAAGCTCCAGCGGCTCCCCTCCGCAGAAAGAAACCCGGGCCCCTGCTGTGAAGTTCAGGAGCACCGCAGCCAGACTTACAGCCACCACTTACCGTCGGTGGAATCTGGATCCACTCAATTTTCCTCGGAGTCTAGTTTTCCCATCTGTAAAATGGGAATGATCATGGTGTCAATTCCAGAGGCTCTTGTGAGGCCCAGAGAAGGTGGCTCGAGGCGATAAATAGTAACTCTTCTCGAAGGGCTTTTCCCTCCACAGCCAGCATTCTTTCTTGCGGGTGGCAACCCCCACTTCTGCCCTTTCACCGGTCTGGAAGCCTGGGCCGTTCACTGCACACCTTTGCCGTCTCTGCCCTCGCTGTCAGGCCAGTACACTGGGCCCCGCCCTGGGCTCTTGGCATTCCCCTCCCAACTTGACCCCCCCCAATTCCTTGAGTAACTCCTTCAAGGTCCCCCCATCTACCACTGGGACCCCATAGAAGCTCCTGACTTGGGGCTCCTGGCCCCCTGCTGGTTCAGGTCCACTCCCTCCTCCCCCTGGGCTCTGAGTCCTGCCTCCCCATTGCTCCCCCTTTTGCCTGGCAGGTCCCTGCATATCTCTTAGCACAGAGCACCCTCCTACTTCCAGAGCTCCAGCTGACAGCCAGCCTGCCCTCCCCATAGCATCGGCTCCTTCCTTCTTCCTTTGCTTTCCAAGCAGGGCCCTTTTGATTACCGTGAGTAGGGACAAGTTCCAGTAGGAGGGGCTGTGATTTTAAGGACATAAGGGACAATGAAAGGGGTGGAATGGTGCAGAAATCTAGAAAAAAGGCCAGAGGGATTTTTTTTCTTAAACCCTACCAAGTTCCTTGCTTGCAGAAGAGCCTTCGGTGGCTTCCCTCCATGCGCTTAGGATAAAATCCATGCTCCTTGCTGAGGCCCTCAAGGCCTGCCTCTCCCCCTGCTCTCCTGCTACCCTCTCCTGCCCCCAGGTGCTTTCCCGCTCCTTGGACGCAGGTGGCAGACAACCCCTGTGCCCCACACGGTACCCCAGCTCTGGTGTGCCAAGAAATCAGCTTCGTTTGAGTCCCACGCTGCCCCCCAGCCATTTCCTGTCTAGGTATATCCTCTGATGCCAGCCAGACCAGATTGCGAAGCAGGAGGGGGTGTGGGTGTCTGCTGCCCCAGGAGAGTAGGGCGGAGTGACATGGCAGCTCCCCCGGGCCTGACCTGCGCTCTTCCTCCACCCCTGCTTCGCTCACTGTTGCTGGTGTTTTGTTTTGTTTTGTTTTGTTTTGTTTTGTTTTGTTTTAACAGGTATTTGTAAAGTCCTGTTAGGTACTAGACGGGCTTCCTGTGTTTTCTGGCTCCAGAAGCTCTCCCCACCCCTCCCCAGATGGTGGTCTCATTCATAGTTCTTTTCTTTCCTTCCCCAGACCATCCTGCTGGTTCACTGGCTGCTGACGACCTGGTGAGTGACTCCGCAGGTGTCCACCGGCCTCCCGGGATCTAGGTCCCCATACCTCCAGGGTCTTGTCCGTGTGTCTCCTGGCCAGTTCCAGAACTAAATAGCACTTCTGTCAAGAATGTCATCAGCAAGCTCCCCACATCCCAAGAATGTCTGAGGGGCAGGCAGTTTCCAGAAGCGTCTGCCATCACTCCCCCCCACTAGAAGCTTCAAGTCTTCATCCCAGGGGAGGCGGCTGGCCCAGGGCAGTGCCCACAGCTCAGATCCTCCTCCAGACATTGCCCAGGCCCCTTTGGGGGCTTGGCATGACTCTGGTCCCTCCCCAAGGCCTTTGTATCTGGAAGGTGTGAGGTGCTAAAGCCAGGGGGCCGGCCTCACATTGCCTGCTGGACTCCCGGAAGCAGCCGTGGGGGGAATGCCAGTTAAAGCTCTGTGTGTCTGTGAGCTTGGGTCAGTCACTTAGACTCCCAGTCATTTTCTCACCTGTAAAATGAAGGTATTACTCATCCTCCCATTTACCTTGTAAGGTCATTGGAAGGTGAAAGCCCAGTTTTAGAAATGTAATAACCACTAACATTTCCTGAGGGTGTCTAGGAGCCAGCCACTGGGCTGAGCACCTTCCGTGGGTTGGCTCACGGCTCAGCAAGTAGATACTTTATGACCCGAGACACAGGGTGGGGTCACTTGCTGAGGGGTGGACCCTTATTCTTATATCACACTCCTGCCCAGCGGTGGCAGACTCAGGGTTCAGATGGACCCGGGCAGGTCCTGGCTCCACCATGGTCCTGCCAGGTTACCTTAGGCAAGTGGCCCACTTCTTGGGGCCTTGGTTTCCATCTGTAAAATGGGTATAAGGATGGCACACCCCTCAGGCCGTGTGGGAGAAGAGTGTTGTGTTCATCCAACACTCCCCGGGGCCTGGCACAGACGGAGGCTCGAGCGTTGCAGGACTGATTTCGTTATTACTGTCCTGTCTTACCTGTCGAGCTGCCGGGGGGATTTCTCTGCCGAAGCAGGACTGGAAACCGTTGAGCTTCTCTGTGCCTTTTGCAGACCTTGACGTACACCCCATGTGTTAAATGGTTGTGAATAACGCAGACAGTGAAAGTCATGGCTAGTGACTTTGGGAAGCAAGGTCAGAATCCGGATTTCTCAGTCATACTCCCCAAGATTCGGAGCTGTGGTCTGGGCTGGGGCTCCAGCACTAGCTTCTTTTTTTTTTTTTTTTTTTAAATTTTATTTATTTATTTGACAGAGAGAGAGACAGCGAGCGAGAGAGGGAACACAAGCAGGGGGAGTGGGAGAGGAAGAAGCAGGCTCATAGCGGAGGAGCCTGATGTGGGGCTCGATCCCATAACACCAGGATCACGCCCTGAGCCGAAGGCAGATGCTTAACCGCTGTGCCACCCAGGTGCCCCCCAGCACTAGCTTCTTAAAAACGAAAAAGTCAGGTGACTTATTCAAGACTCTTAAGCCGAGTCACGTTCTACACTTCGCTGCTTTGCACACGTTCTCTGAAGGGTACACTTCAGAGCTATTTAAGTTTATGAAGCGCCGCCCTGCATGCCAGGGCAGCCCCGTGACTACTGTGGGTAAGGGCGCGGCCTCCGGAGCCAGGCCGTCTGAGTTCAAATCCCAGCTCCACCCCTGAGAAGCTGTGTGGCCTGGGGCAAGTTACTTGATCTCTCTGTGCCTTAGTTTCCTCATCTTTAAGATGAGGCTAGTAACCATGGCTCCTTTCTAGAGTTGTTACCATAAATGCACATAAGTGAGTTCGTTTAAAGCATCTAGAGCCGTGCCGCACAGTTTTAGGGGCCTGTGTGTTAGCCAATATTTTCACTGGGTTGACGAACAAAGAAGTAAACCTACCAGTTGGTAGTTGGTAACAATACCCTAAAAACCAGAATAGGGTGGGCACTGTGTTAGGAAGTGACAAGGTGGTATTTCAAATTAGGCGGTCAGGGAAAGCGTCTCCGAGTTAACATGGGGGCTGGGACTAAAGTAACACGACGGGGCCAGTGTTCAGGGTAGAGGACGCCGCATGGGCCATGGCCAGGACGTACAAGGGGGCGACTGTGTCATGGGCCGGGGCCCAAGGGCTCCCCAAGCCACGGGAAGAGTCTGTATTTTATTACAAGTGGGAAGGAAAACTGTGGGAGACTCTTAGCCGAGGCGTGACATCACCTGATTTACACTACTCCTCGCTGTTCAGAGAAGGGCCTGGACGGGCAGGAGTGGAAGTAAAGAGACCCGTGGGGAGAGGCCACGGTGATAAATCCTGGCCAGGGAGGATGGCGTTTTGGAGCTGAAGGGATATGGCCAGATTCGGGATCCATTTGGGAAGTCCGGCCATGGGCTCTGCTGATGTTTCCAGTGCACGGCTCAGGAGGAGGAGAGCAAGAGCCCTGTGGCCTCTTCACAGAGGGCCGGGGACTCAGGACCGGGAAGGAGGTGGCCTGCGGGAAGGGAGGTGCGGCTGTGGGGCAGTCACCCGACATCACTTGGGTGCTTCCTCCCACAGGGGCTGATCACGCTCTCGGGCCCCTATCCCTGGGCCAACTCACCATCCTGGCCGTGGGCGTGTGGGCCATCGCTCAGCGGGACTCCATAGACGCCATAAGTCTGGTGAGGCGGGGAAGCAGCACAAGGACGGCTTCAGGGTGGTCCGTGGCCCCCACTCTTGCCCCCTCACCCATGCCAATCCTGTCTCTTCCAAGGAAGGGGCCCCCACCCTACCCCCTGTTTTCCATTTCTAAAGCCTTGTAAAGAAGCCCTCCCCAGTTACCAGGCCAGGTGTGTCTCCACTAGCCCGGCCCACTTCTCAGCCTGCCTGGCTCCCAGAGCCCTGAGTCTGCTCATCACCTTCCCCGAGAGAAGCTCCCAGGTGCCCCAGCTTGGCCACTCCTCAGGGGCGCTGGAGCGTGGCCCCGATAACCCGCCTCCAGGGCCCTCTTTTAGTGGGGAGGTTGTGGCTGGGAGCCCCTCCGAGAGGGAACTCCTCCACTTCGTGAGGTCAGAGTGGACACAGCCCCGCTGAGCTCTGCCACGGGGGAGCTTCCCAGCACCCACTGGCCCCGAGGGGTGGCGAGCGCTCCAGCACGGGCCTGTCAGGGTGACTGAGAAGGGAGTTCCCTGTGGTGCAGACGGATTGGGTGAACTCCAAGGGACCTTCCATTTCGGAGGTTCTGGAACCAAGTCTTGTGCCCCATCGTGGCCACAGGCTGGGTCCAGACCTGCGTCCCCACATCCCTGTGCTGGGTGCTGTAGTCCATGGTCAGGCTCACCCACAGGGTCCTGCCTGCTCGCTGATCTGTTTTCCAGCAGCGCGCAAGGACTCAGGGGGGCACAAACGGAGCTTCCGGCCAGGCGTATGCGGTCGGGGAGCCCTGAGCACATGACACAGCGTCAAGGTGCTCGGAAACCCTGAGGGCACATGGTCACCCCGGGCCCTGCGCCTGACCTCTCTTGCAGTTTCTCGGTGGCTTGGCGGCCACCATCTTCCTGGACATCGTCCACATCAGCGTCTTCTACCGGCAGGCCGGCTTCACGGACACCGAGCGCTTTGGTGCCGGCATGGCTATCCTCAGCCTGCTCCTCAAGCCCTTGTCCTGCTGCTTCGTCTACCACATGTACCGGGAGCGCGGGGGTGAGCTCCTGCTCCATATTGGTGAGGCCACCACCTCCGGCCAGCTCCCTCCCTGCCCTCTCGCCGGCCAAGGTGCTGGCAGCGCCATCTCCCACGTCTCCCCTGTCTCGGTCTTGTCTGACCCACAGCCCCTGCCCCAGTGAGCTGACCTCGCCCTGGGGGACAAGGGCTCAAGGCGCGGGGACAGGGGCGGGCCCTGGCGCTGGCACTGAACACGAGGCTCGAGAGCGTACGAGCTCCAGTCTCTGCTGCAGGAGCCCAGTGCTCCTGTCCCAGCCTGCTGCGGGCTTTCCCGGGCATCAGGCTCCGGGCAGAGTTGGGGGCAGGACCAGAGGCAGCTCTGGACGGCCCGCAGCCTGAGGCTGGTAGGCGTCCGCGGGGCCAGCCCCTCCTCTCAGCAACCGCCAGCCCCATGCCTAGAGCCTCCCCTCCTGCCGTGAGGGGTCTGGGTGGCCGAGGGAGGGTGGCTGCTGGCATGGGCCACGGAGGCTCGGCCGGAGCTAGCCCTGAACTGTGGGTGCTTTCCCTGCTGACGTTTCGGTCACTTCAGCCTGGCCCATCCCTGCCCCTCCCACACCCTCTTTGAGCTGTACCCCTTCTCGTGGTGTTGGGCCATTTTCCTGTTCTCTCTCACATACTGCTCATCTCCTTTCAGAGAGGTGGGGAGGGGGTGGGGGTGGTCTTCCACTGTTCCCTCCTAAGAAGAGGAGCCCCGAGGGGCCCATGACCTGCCTAGGGAAACAGCTGGGCCAGGCCTATGGCCTCCCCAGGGCTGACCTGAGCATTGCCCTGGCCTGCCCTGGGGTTAGGGGGGGCCAGTAACGTTCCTCCCATTGGACAGATGAGGGAGCTGGCACCCAGAGCCCCTGGAACTTGTTCCAGGTCAAGTGTGCAGGGCAGGGAGGGGAGCAAAAAGCGTGAGCACTTAGAGCCCTCCCCCCTACCTTGCACCTCCAGCCCAGCGCTCTGGGCTCTGCAACTGTGCCAGCTCTGAGCCTTCTGGATACAGTAACACAGTATCCACTCTGCCCGAGAGAGGAGCCTATGGGCCCAGGGCTGGGCGTCCCTCTGCTCAGATGCGTGCTGCTCGGGGAAGGCCCCAGTGTGATAGCCAAGAGCACTGGCTTTGGGCTCGTGCTTCCTTGGCTGGAATTTTAGGGTCCTCCGCTTCAAGCTCCATGCTCAGGGCAAGTCAGTTCATCTCTTTGACTCTCCGTTTCCCCATCTGTAAAGTGGGGGCAACCCACTCTGGAGGGTTATGGGAGGATTAGCTGAACACCTCTTAAAAGCTGGGGGGTGCTGCTCGCCCCGTCACTGTCCCAGTGCCTTCCTGGTGGGGGGTAGGTGGATCTTGGCTGGGACTCAGTAGGACGTCTTCAGTCCTCACTCTTCGTTTTTTCTTTCCCCTCTTCGTTTTTCCCATCCCCAGGTTTCCTTGGACCGTCACAGGAGCGCAGTGACTACCAGACAATTGACTCACCAGAGGCACCCACAGACCCCTTTGTAGGCTCGGAGGGCAGGGCTCACTCCCCACAAGGGTACTGAGGCCAGTCCGCTTTGGCCCCATCTCAAGGGCCGGAGGAGCAGACCCCAGAGACGGCCCAGGCTGCGTCGTCCTCCTTGTGCCTTGGATGGCATTCTGGAGATGTTCCTGACCCCCAGGCCCCTTTCTTGGACTGTGTTCTCCTGTTCCCCATCTCCCCCAGTCAAGTGCCCTGAGTGGCCAGGAGCCCCGTGCACACCTGTCCCAGACTCCCTGAGGCCTCCTCTCCCTTCAAGGTACCCCAGGGGTCTGAGGCTGAGGCAACCATGGTCTCTTTCCTCACCTCCCTTAGCGGCTACGTGCAGCCCCTGTCCAACCATGCATGAGCCAGGCCTTGCCCATGGTTTGTTGACCTCGCCCACAGAAGCTCTGAGAGCTTTGCGTCATGCTCAGCCCTGGGAGCAGTCCAGCATGGGAGTGAGGTCCCTGTGCTTCTCACTGCCTGGTAACTTGGTGCTTGGGGACCTTGGGGCCAGAGGCAGGGGGCGTCTGCAGCACCTGAGGCCCACCACGGCTCCCGGCTGCCCTTCCGACAGCCATTTGGGAATCCGTAGCTGAGTGTGTTTTCAGCCATGGTTCATCTCCCAGCCAGGCTGGGGCCTGGGCCTGCCATTCCTGAGAAGATTTCTCCTTTGAATCGGCAGGGAGCCGGGCTTAGCTGCCCGTTCTGTTGTGGGAGGAGGAAGCAGGGGCTGCTGACCCAGCTTTGGTCTAGCCAAGGCCCCAGCAGAGGAGGGCTCTGTTTGGTGTGGCCAGTGGGCATCCATGTCTCTGAATCAGGTGACTTGGGTATTGGTTTGTGTCCCTGTCTGCCACTTTCTGGCTGTGTGCCTTTGAGCAACTTCACGTCTCTGACCTCAGGGTCTTCTGGAAAACAGCTAATGCCTGCCCCGGGGGTGAGGATTCAAATTAAGTGAGCGGTGCCTGGCCCTTGGAAAGCTCCCTGAGCCACAGCAAAGTTGGTGGGTTGCTCCTTGATCCTGTAATGATGCGGGATCAGTAAGCAAGGGGCGACCTCTTCCTGGCAGACCCCGTGTCTTGGTATCAGGGCTGACAGGGACCGACACCCATCCAGAAGCCCCAAGTGTCCCGTGGCCAGGGTCCTCATCTACATCGATTGGACTGAGGGTTGACCTCTGGGTCTCACAGGCCTGGGCTCTCCCAGGCCATCCCAGCTTGTCCCCGGCACAAAGAGATCAAGGCCTTGTGGACAACCCCACCATCCTCCTGTATCCATCCATCCAACGGGGCCTGGTACGTGCTGCTGTGGAGCGAGGGCTGCAGGGCTGAACTCTGGTGCCTACTCTCAGGGAACAGACGTTAAGAGTCCTCTGTCAGGAGGCACAAGCTCTGAAAGGAACCTCTGGGAAGGGACCCGTGCTCTGAACCATGCCGAGTGGCGGCAGGTGCAGAAAAGCTGGGAACAGCTTCACCGTCAGAAGGGGACGAATAGATCATCCGTGGTACATTCATCGTATGGATATGGTTCAGCAGTTCACGGGAATAAACCAGACCTATTTCTGTTGTCATGGGTCCCCCTATCGTGAGCAAAACAGATTGCAGGATGGCATGAATTTAAAAACCTCCAAGCAATACCATATGTCGTTCATGAGTGTGTATGTAGTGAAATACAGAAGTGTGGACAAGTTCATAGTTGAGGCAGCCTTGGGCAGGGGAGAGGTGTGGCCTGAAGGGCATGGGATTAAAACCCAAGTTCCGGTTCTCTGGTTTATACCAGCTCCTGGCACATGGCAGGCTTGCACTGTGCATGGTCCTGTGTGTATGTGGTGACTGGCAGATTTCCAAAGGGAATGGGAAAGTGAGGGGGACACAGTGGGGGGACAGCTAAGAGAGCCTGTGTCAAACAGAGGAAAGAGTATATTCAGAGACCCCAGTTCCTCATAGTCCCAGACTCTCGAGTCCGACCCAGATCTTCACAGGGGGCAGAGGAAGGACCCTGTCTTAGGAGGGGGACCCCAGAAGCAGACCCCGAATGCAGCGTCTGGCTTGGTGCAAAGCAAGGGAGCCGGGCTTTCTGGTCATTGGCCAAGGGTTGCTCCGGAGTTGGGGGGACAGTGTCTTAACCTTCCAGTCTACTCTGGCTCCCTGACCAGGCTCCCCTCCCAGTGGCCTCAGGAGCTGGAGGGCTGTCCTGCAAGAAGAGTGCCACCAGAGGCACAGGGACAGTGAGGGCCACCAGTGGGGTGCCCCCTTTCCAAACAGCAGGTCTCATAACATATTCTAACATTCATTCAACAAGCAACCAAGAGCCTATGGGAGCTAGAAGTCTTCCAGCGGCTGGGGATACCAGAATTGCGGAAAAATCCGCAAGTACCAGGAGATCCCATTTGGCATGAGAGGTTCCAGGCAGGGGAACAGCTCATAGGAAGGCTTGAACAGGTGTGTGCCTGCCCAGCCTGTTTCTGGGCGCTGTGGGGGGCCGGAGCGGCTGGAGCCAAGGGAGGGAAGAAGGAATGAGGTCAGAAAGGCAGCAGGGACCAGGTAGCAAAGGGGTAGTAGGTCATTTTGAGGACTTTGGCTTTTCCTGAGTGAGATGGGGGCCACTGGAGGGCTTTGGGCAGAATGGGACACGGTCTGACTCACACTCTAAAAGGACAATGTTGGTGGCTTGGGCTGGGAGGCAGAGATGGGGGTGGTGACAAGAAGCCGTGTTGAGCAGAACGCCATGCACCAATGGTCCGTTCCAGGGAGGGAAATCAGGCAGTGCTGCCCACTGTCAGAATGATCAGAAGCACCAAGGAAAGCGATGCAGTCAGGCACTGGCTGGACCACGCTTTACTCACGCCGAGAAAAGACCAGACCCGCCTTGGTGGTGGGTGTCGGTCCCCCGTGGCCAGCAGTAACTGACGCAGGCCAGTTGGCTTACTCTCGCCTTTCTCCTGCCACAGCGGGAGGACACTCCCCTCCCTGCAGAGGACAGACACAGCAGAGGGGTTGGCCAGGTGCCGGGTGACACGCATGCATAAGCAGAACAAAAGAGCGAACCCTGGGCTTGAAACAAGGGAAGATATTCCCACACGAGGTGACAAGGTCAGCAGAGGCTGTTCGGGCTCTTTATCTCCTTCGTAAGGAAGTGTTCCAGCCTCAAGGCCCATTGTTACCTAGCCAGTGGGTTTGAAAGCAAGCAAGCGACTGCCTTGCGCAATAGGGTCGCTCTTGGATATGTTCTGAAGGCAAGGCGGCAGGATTCACTCATGGACAGGATGTAAGAGAAAAACACGAATCCACGATTGCAAGGTTTGGGGCCTGAGCAGTCTGGGGCTCTAGCTGCCACTGACATGGGAGGGAGGGCGGCAGGAAGGCCAGGTTCAAGGAAAGGCCAGAGGAGCCACACTGAGGAAATGGGGCTTCCCATCAGACCTTCTCACCACTGGGGGGCCACCTCTTGTAGACACTTGGAAGTACTCTGTGTTTTAGCCTATAGTGTCTGCCGTTTCAGAAACCATCATCCACAGGAAGCAAATTCCCCTTGCCTCTGGTCTCCTGCCGGTGAGGGCTGAAGCCACTTGTCTAGTTCCCAAGTCTTGTATTTCTTGTTTTCACAAGGCTGAGCCTCCCAGATGAGGGAGCCAGAGACAAGCCCTTGTCCCAGGAGAGGTCACTGTCTTCTCCTGTTGGCCAAAACTGGACCAGAGCCGGTCGTACCTGCAGGAGCCCCTGCCTTAGGCCCATCCTATGAGTCCCCAGAACATCCTGGAAATTCCAACTCTCCCAGCCTCCCTCCAAAACGGCCCTAGACCCAGCAAGCCTTGATAAATCCCTACTGCACCCTGTGACTGGCTACATAAGAGACAGGACAGTCTCTTAATCTCACTGTGACTCAGTTTTCTCATCTGGAAAGTGGTAATACTCATAGGGCCTGACTCAGGGATTAGTGAAGTCTGGCAATGTGTAACATCAGTGTTTCTCATTCCCTGTGTTACCGTGTTAATTATTCAGAGAGAGGGGGAGGGGGTGGTGAGTGTAGGGGAGGAAAGAGTTTTCCTCAGCCCTCTTAGGGTCTGAAAATGAAACTGACAAAGATTAGCAGGGGAAAAAAAGCACTTACGTTTTCTCGAACTTTTGCATGTGTACGAGAACTTTCACAGAAAGAAGGCCTGGAGAAGTGACAAGAGCAGGGAGCTTTTATACCTTTCACACGAAGAAACAATAAATGTGTGAAAAATTGACAAGACAAAGGGGTCTGGGCTGGGGTAGTGAATGGTGAACAAGGAACCAGGAAGGTAAGAGCTAGTTTATCAAGGTTTATTTATACAGATTTCTTGGCTATCAGTTTCCTGTCTCTGGTGATAAGAATTATCCTCTTTTACTCCTGGTACAGGGAGGATACTTTTCACATAGGAGATTTAAAAGACCAGTTTCAGGAAAGGACAGGGGGTGCGGTCAGAGTGACTTTCTTCCTTTTGCCATTTTTTCAAACGCTCGGGTTGAGATGTTCAGTATGCCACAGTGCCAAAATTTGGGGGTAGCATGTCCTAAGCTCCATCGCCAGTCTGTCTGACCATCCACTCATGTATTCATTTATTATCAATTTTATAATAATTTATTGAGTGCTTTCTACAAGTTTTAAAAAATTGTCAGGAAGGAAAACAAAGGTTTTCCTCACTGGCCACAGCAGAACCCTGAGGGTCCAGTTCTCCAGGTAGTCGAGGGTTTGTGTTCATACCTATGAATCTAAAAACTATTGACAGATTCAACGGGTTATTATAAAACATTATCGTATCGAAGATCAACCCTCAGATTTGCAGACTTGAACTTGAAGGGAGCTTAGAGCACCCGCAGCCCAGCAGTTTGAGACATTCTTTATTTCAAACCCTTGGTTCAAAAGAAATCTTACCCAGGGTATAAAACAGAGCAGGTCTGACAGGGCATGCCACCACCGCCACCGCCACTCTGAGGTAGGGCCCCCAGGACACAATATGAAAATTCTTCTCCTACATCCACCTTATTTCACAGCTCAGGACGCGGGCCCACAAAGAGGAGACGTGGCCAAGGGCACCTGGAGTCTTCTTGATTTTAGGGCCGGAATGTGATAATGTGGAGACTGGGGTGCCAGGTAGCATGTAAAAGGAAATAAACAGAACTTCTACAAATGGACAGAGACTCAATGGATGGGTTAATTCATAGAATAGATACACCGGAAGACAGAATCAGTAGCCTCGAAGATAAAGTTGAAGGAATTACTCAGAATGGAGCAAAAAGCACAAAAGAAGAGAGGTTAAGAAACAAGGGATAGCATGAGAAGCCCCGATATAACTCTATTGGAGTTCTGAAGGAACCCATGGGAGAGAGGCAACATTCAAAGGAATAATGGCAGAGAATTTTCCAAAATGGAAAGACACCAAACCTCAGATTCAGGAAGCCAAACAATCCCCAAACAGAAGAAATCCACGTTTAGGGGCACCTGGGTGGCTCAGTCAGTTAAGCATCTACCTTTGGCTCAGGTCATGATCCTGGGGTCCTGGGATCGAGCCTCACATTGGGCTCCCTGCTCAGTGGGGAGTCTGCGACTCCCTCTCCCTCTCCCTCTGCAACCCCCCACCCCCGCTCATTCTCTCTCTCTCAAATAATATATAAAATCTTTTAAAAAAGAAGAAGACGAAATCCACATTTATAGTCATCATATTGGCACTTTGGTCAGCATTGCTTAATCTCTGGCACCTGGAACAGTACCAGCACCCAGAAAGTGCCTCATAACAAATACAGAACGAGGGATGCCTGGATGGCTTAATTGGTTGAGCGTCTGCCTTTGCCTCTGTTCATGATCCTGCGGTCCTGGGATCCAGTCCCTATTAGGCTCCTTACTCAGCAGGGAGCCTGCTTCTCCCTCTGCAGCTCCCCCTGCTTGTGCTCTCTCTCTCTCTCTCCCTCTCTCTCTCTCATTCTCTCTCTCTTTCTGACAAATATATAAAATCTTAAAAAGCGAAACAAAACAAAAACAAATATAGAATGAATGGTGCAGACCACCACAGATGAACATTAAAACCCCCAAGGCAGGGGCGCCTGGCTGGCTCAGTCCGTGGAGCATGCTACTCCTGATCTCAAGGTCATGAGTTCGAGCCCCACGTTGGCCCCATGTTGGACCATCGAGATTACTTTTAAAAATTACTTTAAAAATAAAAATTCAAAAATCCCCAAAGCAAGCAGGTAGAAAAGATGTTGTCCTAAAAGAAATGACAATTACACTGGCAACTGAGGTCTCAACAGCAACAAAAGGAGTCAGAAGACAGGCGAATGATATCTTCAAAGTGGTGTGAAAAACAACCGGTGACCTACAATTGTGCGCTATGAGTTAGCTTTCAGGAATGAAGACGATAAAGGCCTATTCAGAGAAATGACAGCAGAGTTTATCACCAACAGACCTTTGCTACAGAAACATCTAAAGAATCTTCTCGTGGAAGAAGGACATTTTTCCATAAAGAACATCTGACACACCAAGGAAACAGTAAACGTGTGGTTTAATGTTCAAAACAACACTGGTACATTTCAGGGGGAGCTGGCCAGGCACAAATTGTTATAAAGTCCTTTTCTGTCTGGAAGGAGGGTAAACACTGGATTTAGACTTTGCCAAATTAATGTCTTGGAGAACCACTGAAAGAATAGAAATAGAATGTGTCATTTCCAAGATAGTGTTGGGTCTGTGAGGGGGGGAAGGGAGCCTTGATGCACTCTTTTGTTGTTGTTTGATCAATTCATATAAAGCCAAGAAAAGAGAAAAAAGAAACATGAAGTTGGACCATTGGCAAACACAAAAAGAAGATGGTTTTTATATATACATGCCATGATCATACTTTTGTAAGTGATTTTCTAGAAACTTCCAGCCCTATTGTGTTTCTAAAAGACACACCTAAAATATACAGACACAGGAAGGCTGAAAGTACAAGGATGAAAAAGTTAAACCACGCAAGGGTGCCCGGCTGGCTCAGTCCGTGGAGCACAGGACTCTTGATTTCTGCAACCTGAGTTCGATCCCACATTGAGTGTGGAGTTTACTTAAAAATAAATCTTAAAAAATAAATAAATAAATAAAAGTCAAAGCAGGCAAAGAGAGCTGGTGTAGCTAAATTAGTATCAGACCAACTTGCCTTTAAGGCATCAAGTAATACTTGCTGCACAGAGCACCAGGATCTAAATAACAAAATGTTCGATCCACCTGATTTAGGAGACCTCAGATACACAGACTCAGGAAGAAAGTAGTGATCACCCCCTCCTTCAAGAATTGCTTTAGACTTTAAGCGGCTCTTTGGCATTTATTCGTTAAGTGTTCACATCTAACCTGTGAGAGAGTAGAGAAGGTGTTACCACCCCCCGTTTGCAGATGAGAAGCCTGAAGGTCAGAGAAGCTAGGGATTTGCCTAAGGCACACAGCGGCAGAACGAGGGCCATCACAGGTCTTCCGACCCCAGGCCCCAGGTCTTTCCTCTCCCAGTTGCAAAGGGGAAAGCAGACCATCTGGACAGAGGGTGGAAAGGCTTGGCCGGGCTCCATGGGGAACAGCGTGAGCAAAGGCTTGGCAGCTGGGTAAAGCCTAGAGGGCACTGTGGCTGGGCCGAGCACGCCACATGGGAGGAGTGGGTAGGGGGTTTCAGGGGGACTCCACGGCGAACTCCTCGCGTATCTCGCACGTGCAAGAAACTTGCACAAGGCCACGACGTGCTTCGCCACCGCATGCGCGGCAGGGCCGGGGCCTGGGCCGTCGCGGAGGACCGCACACTCGGGTGGACACCTCCGCCGGCGCCCGGCAGCCCACCGGCGGCCACGCTCGCGATTCCTGGAGCCACCGCGCGCACCTCCAGGCTCCGTGGCCGCTGGGCTGCGCGTTCTCTGCCATCCCCCCACCCCACCCGCCTGGGTCGTTAGCCCTCGCCCGACGTCCCCTCCAGGTTCAAGCCCCACGGAGTGAAGAAGGACTCGAGGAAGACAGATGCCAGAGGACCGGCCCGGGAGGCCAGGAAAACTGACCACCGGTTCTTTGGGTGGGAAGAGGAGGGAGGCTGTGATGTCCTTAATTAGACAGGGATGGGGGTGTCATGGCCAGGGGGCAGACCAGATGGCCAGATGCGCCCAGGCACGGGGTGGGGGCACCGAAGGTAGGAAGGGATCCTGTGGGTTGAGCTGTCTCATGTCTCTTTTGGAAAGAGGTGGGGGATGTGGGTGGGTCCTGGTTCTGAGCATGCGCTGTGGAGCTGGTCCCCTTCCTCCCTTGGCCCCTCTGCAGCCACAGACCGGCTGCAGGCCTTGGGCTAGGGAGGTGGCCCCTCTAAGCTCCAGTTTCCTCATCTCTGAAACAGGGACCTGATGCTTAGGGCCACAGTGTAGGTTTGACAGGGTGTATCCTAAAGTCTGCACGGCGTTTACCGTGGTCCCGGGGCTCAACTGGCGCCGTGTTGAAGCCCTTGTTATGAGCCAGGTACTAGTCCCCGCGCTGCAAATACTAGAGGGGGAAAAAGACAGTGGCTCGTAGCCCCCAGAGGGATAGGAGCGAGCTATACTTTCTTTAGTCTGTTAGGCGGTGGCAAGTCATAGAGAAAAATCATGCGGGGTAAAGAGACGGCAGAGATGTGGGGTTCGCGAGCGAACAGTGAAGAAAGAATTCTTGAGATGTTTTCGGTGTAAAAATGTGGTTTTATTAATGCGCGGGGACAGGACCCATGGGCAGAAAATGCCGCCCTTGTGATTCTGAGCAGTGACTGCTTATATACTTGTAAGTTTGTGGAGGAAGTCGGGGTAGAGATCAGGGAAGTGTCTCAGGAATTCTGATACGCTGAGAGCAGGGTCTACAGGACCTTGAAGGTCTGGCTATTGTCAAGATAAGGTTGCTTTTCGTCTCTAGTAAAACATCAACACGACGCAGCCAAGTTCCTTGGAGAAGGTCACGCTCTGCCTGCTCCCGTGTTCAGCAGGGGCCGCGGGCTGTAGGATATAATTTAAGCCACATCTCTCTTGCTTTTGTTCTCCTCATCCTTCCCCCGCACCCCCCCCCAACAATTTTGACCTTAAATCTGTAAGGTTGCTGAGGGAGGAGGGTCTTCTCTTCTGTAACTTCTTCCTGCTGAATAGGGGCGTAGAGATGTCCCTACCTTTGGGTCAACATTGGTCAGTTGGGGAACTTTTATATAGAGAGGACTTACCAAAGGCACAGTCAGCCAATCCAAGGAGACAACACGTACGAATCTCCCTGAGTAGAGAGGATCGTCTGTCGGCCGGAAGTTACGGCAGTGAAGGAGTCTGGGCACCAGGCAGGGGCACCAGAAAACAAAACAAAACAAAGGAAGATTAATATTAGTATAT
>NW_024425786.1:8631933-8674600 GCF_017311325.1 Ursus maritimus
TTCCAAGATAGTGTTGGGTCTGTGAGGGGGGGAAGGGAGCCTTGATGCACTCTTTTGTTGTTGTTTGATCAATTCATATAAAGCCAAGAAAAGAGAAAAAAGAAACATGAAGTTGGACCATTGGCAAACACAAAAAGAAGATGGTTTTTATATATACATGCCATGATCATACTTTTGTAAGTGATTTTCTAGAAACTTCCAGCCCTATTGTGTTTCTAAAAGACACACCTAAAATATACAGACACAGGAAGGCTGAAAGTACAAGGATGAAAAAGTTAAACCACGCAAGGGTGCCCGGCTGGCTCAGTCCGTGGAGCACAGGACTCTTGATTTCTGCAACCTGAGTTCGATCCCACATTGAGTGTGGAGTTTACTTAAAAATAAATCTTAAAAAATAAATAAATAAATAAAAGTCAAAGCAGGCAAAGAGAGCTGGTGTAGCTAAATTAGTATCAGACCAACTTGCCTTTAAGGCATCAAGTAATACTTGCTGCACAGAGCACCAGGATCTAAATAACAAAATGTTCGATCCACCTGATTTAGGAGACCTCAGATACACAGACTCAGGAAGAAAGTAGTGATCACCCCCTCCTTCAAGAATTGCTTTAGACTTTAAGCGGCTCTTTGGCATTTATTCGTTAAGTGTTCACATCTAACCTGTGAGAGAGTAGAGAAGGTGTTACCACCCCCCGTTTGCAGATGAGAAGCCTGAAGGTCAGAGAAGCTAGGGATTTGCCTAAGGCACACAGCGGCAGAACGAGGGCCATCACAGGTCTTCCGACCCCAGGCCCCAGGTCTTTCCTCTCCCAGTTGCAAAGGGGAAAGCAGACCATCTGGACAGAGGGTGGAAAGGCTTGGCCGGGCTCCATGGGGAACAGCGTGAGCAAAGGCTTGGCAGCTGGGTAAAGCCTAGAGGGCACTGTGGCTGGGCCGAGCACGCCACATGGGAGGAGTGGGTAGGGGGTTTCAGGGGGACTCCACGGCGAACTCCTCGCGTATCTCGCACGTGCAAGAAACTTGCACAAGGCCACGACGTGCTTCGCCACCGCATGCGCGGCAGGGCCGGGGCCTGGGCCGTCGCGGAGGACCGCACACTCGGGTGGACACCTCCGCCGGCGCCCGGCAGCCCACCGGCGGCCACGCTCGCGATTCCTGGAGCCACCGCGCGCACCTCCAGGCTCCGTGGCCGCTGGGCTGCGCGTTCTCTGCCATCCCCCCACCCCACCCGCCTGGGTCGTTAGCCCTCGCCCGACGTCCCCTCCAGGTTCAAGCCCCACGGAGTGAAGAAGGACTCGAGGAAGACAGATGCCAGAGGACCGGCCCGGGAGGCCAGGAAAACTGACCACCGGTTCTTTGGGTGGGAAGAGGAGGGAGGCTGTGATGTCCTTAATTAGACAGGGATGGGGGTGTCATGGCCAGGGGGCAGACCAGATGGCCAGATGCGCCCAGGCACGGGGTGGGGGCACCGAAGGTAGGAAGGGATCCTGTGGGTTGAGCTGTCTCATGTCTCTTTTGGAAAGAGGTGGGGGATGTGGGTGGGTCCTGGTTCTGAGCATGCGCTGTGGAGCTGGTCCCCTTCCTCCCTTGGCCCCTCTGCAGCCACAGACCGGCTGCAGGCCTTGGGCTAGGGAGGTGGCCCCTCTAAGCTCCAGTTTCCTCATCTCTGAAACAGGGACCTGATGCTTAGGGCCACAGTGTAGGTTTGACAGGGTGTATCCTAAAGTCTGCACGGCGTTTACCGTGGTCCCGGGGCTCAACTGGCGCCGTGTTGAAGCCCTTGTTATGAGCCAGGTACTAGTCCCCGCGCTGCAAATACTAGAGGGGGAAAAAGACAGTGGCTCGTAGCCCCCAGAGGGATAGGAGCGAGCTACTTTCTTTAGTCTGTTAGGCGGTGGCAAGTCATAGAGAAAAATCATGCGGGGTAAAGAGACGGCAGAGATGTGGGGTTCGCGAGCGAACAGTGAAGAAAGAATTCTTGAGATGTTTTCGGTGTAAAAATGTGGTTTTATTAATGCGCGGGGACAGGACCCATGGGCAGAAAATGCCGCCCTTGTGATTCTGAGCAGTGACTGCTTATATACTTGTAAGTTTGTGGAGGAAGTCGGGGTAGAGATCAGGGAAGTGTCTCAGGAATTCTGATACGCTGAGAGCAGGGTCTACAGGACCTTGAAGGTCTGGCTATTGTCAAGATAAGGTTGCTTTTCGTCTCTAGTAAAACATCAACACGACGCAGCCAAGTTCCTTGGAGAAGGTCACGCTCTGCCTGCTCCCGTGTTCAGCAGGGGCCGCGGGCTGTAGGATATAATTTAAGCCACATCTCTCTTGCTTTTGTTCTCCTCATCCTTCCCCCGCACCCCCCCCCAACAATTTTGACCTTAAATCTGTAAGGTTGCTGAGGGAGGAGGGTCTTCTCTTCTGTAACTTCTTCCTGCTGAATAGGGGCGTAGAGATGTCCCTACCTTTGGGTCAACATTGGTCAGTTGGGGAACTTTTATATAGAGAGGACTTACCAAAGGCACAGTCAGCCAATCCAAGGAGACAACACGTACGAATCTCCCTGAGTAGAGAGGATCGTCTGTCGGCCGGAAGTTACGGCAGTGAAGGAGTCTGGGCACCAGGCAGGGGCACCAGAAAACAAAACAAAACAAAGGAAGATTAATATTAGTATATGAAAGAGAAGCCCAGTAAAAAAGGCCTTTGATAGTTGGCCAAAATTTTGCTCCAGTCCTTCATTGTGGTTTGAAGAGAAGTGTGAGTCCTTCCTCAGGTTCACAGGAAGAAGGCGTGTTAGCCGGCACTCTGGACTCCTGTGAGGAAGCTGCAGGTTTCATTCCCAATATGGGAGTCCATGAGGAATGGCCTTCTAAGTTTATGGCCGTGGGAGAACATAATACCACCCAGGAGGGGCCCTTCCACTGTGGACTTAAACCACCTGCTGCATTAGACTTGAAATCCTTGAAATAAACCATGTTCTCCTGGGGGGGTTGCTAGTAACTGTCAGACCAAGTGTAGGGAGGATATGGTCTGTGTATTATTCCTTTAGCTAGATATTTGAGGAAGCCAGAAGTATTCAGAAAATAGTATTAAAATCTAGTATCCACAAAGATGTTATTGAAACCCACTTTCTCTCTATAATCACCCTCATTTTTTATCAAAGACAGCCAAATCAAGACTAATTCATTTGAAAAAAAAGTCTCATTTTATTTTATTACATTATTATTATTATTATTATTATTATTATTATTATTTAGAGAGGTGGGGAGAGGCAGAAGGAGAGGGAGAGAGAGAATCTTAAGCAGGCTTCACACCTAGTGTGGAGCCCAACGTGGGGTTCGATCTCATGACCCTGAGATCATGACCTGAGCCAAAGTCAAGAGTCAGACGCTTAACTGAAGCGTGCCCCAGAAAGTCCAATTTTAACAAAACTGTCCTAATTATTTACATAAGCTCGGCAAGAATAGTGATTGATCACACAGATCTTCTAAAATCTGCTTTGCTGGAAGATTTATAAAGAATCTCAGTTGAACTTTCAGTAGCCTCTCCAGGCCAGAAGCCAAGCCAAGTGCTTGCCTTCAGACATGCCTGCAGTACCTGTAGATTTGGGTGAGTTCCTCTTCTCGAGGTCCCCAAATATCCTGAGGCTCCTGCACCTGCCAGGAAGTGACATCCTTTACTCACCTGGTGAGGCTGCTGGGATCTCTGTAAGCAAGGTATCAGGCCACCAGTTCCAAGGGGCTCTGTTGTCTCCATGTTTCATAAAGTCAACCCCAATTCCTTAAAGCTGTTTGGTCCTATCTGAGTCTATGCATGCCTCTCAAATACGACATTCCAGTCACAGCCTTGGGAAAATAACTGATGTTCCCAAGGGTGTCCTCTTACAAGAACAGGTTCTTAGTGAACTTCTGCAAATGATTAGGATTGCCATAGAAGAAAGAATGTTCACTGAGAGTTTCTGAATTTCAGAGGGTTCAGGTAGAGAGAAACCTTAAAAACTTCAAATTGTTCACGAAGCAATATTTTGTCATATTTCTGTAAGTCATGGATATCTCAAGAGAAAGTTCCCTTAACATTAGAGAACCAGCGATGTTTCAACCAAGAGTCACAAAAACGATAATCTTCTTCCTCAGTTCATTTAGTCCCATGTTACTAATTCTTGTTCAGTTTGAAGGCAGCTTTTTTAGTTAGTTCTGGAAATTCTTATCCATTTCAATTTTATGATTTTAAAGATATCAAAATCCTGTATCTGTCAGAAGCCCTTTTTTTTAAAATCTCTTTGAAGATGAAACACATTTCGTAAGAAAATAAGAACAATAACTATAAATGACAAAAGACTCAAAAATGGACATTGTTCAAGGTCTGATGAGAGTTCATTGTAATAGAGCTAACAAGGAAATTCTGTTATTTCTGTGACATCTAACGCTTCAATAATCAGAATATTAAGCGATGACCTTAGAACAGAACAGAACATCCCAAATAAACCAGCATAATTAGTCAAAGAGACTTCATTTACGACCTGAATCTCAGGGAAGTTGATGAAAACCTCAGAAAGTTATAGAGCCCACACGTAAATACGGCGACAGATCATGACAAAACTTAAAACTTAATCATTTATTTAACCAAGGTGGCAATAAGAGATTCCTTGGTAGAATAAAAGTTTTATATTTAATGCTGATAACTCTAAAGACTTGTCTTAATTAAACCAACAAACTTAAATTTAGTTTAAATGCTGAATATGTTGCTCCTGGGTCCACTTAAAAGTCAATCAGTTTGCTCCCCATTGCCAAGTTTTACCTGGGGCAGTGGTGGGGAAATTGGAAGGGGGTGCTGTAAGTCCAAGGGGGTGCTCTTTGCTCGCTGTTAGCGAGGGGAGGAGCCGGAGCCGGTGGGGTGGAGGCACTGAGGATGGTCTAGGAGCCCCCTCTGCAGGCCACAGCCAAGATGGTGCAGAAACAGGAAGGGTGGGAGGGGAGGGCAGAAGAGGTGAGATCCCTCCAGGAAGGCTGGAGGTGGGTAAAAGCCCACAGGGCAGAGAAAGAGGCTTCCCAGTCCTAAAGCCCATCAGCCTGGACATATAAAAAGACAGGTTTTCTTTCTACCAACAAGTGGAAATAGGCAGTCCCTGTTGGGCTGGAAAAGACAGGGAGCTTCCCCAAAACAAAAGGAATTTTGGCAGCTGCTTGGCAATACTCCTTCAGGTGCCCACCCCAAGGTAGACTAACCAGAGACAGTTGGCTCCAATTATCGTAGCCACGAGCCCAGGAAATGCATGAGGGGGAAGCCCCCACGTACAGCTGGAGTAGCTTGGGTCTATCAGGAGGAACAGAGAGAGTCAGCGTCCCCTTTGTCAGGGTGGCTGGTGTTTCCTCCAGCAGCCTGGGTTTATTCGGAGGAAGCCTGTTTAGACGATCATCATCCAATATATGGGGAGGGGGGTTTCTAGACTGCTTAGTGGCCAAACACATTCTACAAGAGGCCCTTAGGTTGGGATCCCGATTTAGGGCCATGAAGCACTGGACATAGGGTACCTGTGTCCACTTGCCCTGTTTCCTGCAGAAGAGATCTAACGGATAGAGCCTATTGAAGCTTAATGTCCCGTTAAGGAGCCATTTTTCCTCATCTCTTTGTTTTTGTTTTTAAGATTTTATTTATTTGAGAGAGAGAGAGAGAGAGAGCATGAGTGGGGGGAGGGGCAGAGGGACAAGCAGACTCTCCATTGAGCTCCTTCCTAGGACCCTGAGATCATGACCTGAGCCAACATCAGCTGCTTAACTGATTGAGCCACCCAGGCACCCCTCCTCATCTCCTAAGGAGTGCCGAGGCCATGCAATGTTACAGAAGACCAGTCCTTTCTTAAATCTTGCAATCCAAATCGTTTCCAGTGGGTAAAAGGCATTCCAAGGGCAAGTCCTTGGGCACTGAAAAAGAAGCCTAGAAGGTCCATTATCAAGAAAATCCTCCCTCGCCCCACTCCCGGGTGTCGTCCCACATAGGTATATTAGAGGCTCCTGGTGTCAAAGTGACCCAAGGTATCCCTCTAAGGAAATTGCTAAGACCACCACCCTGCCCTGTAGGAGAGATGCTGGTGTCCCCAACCCCTGCCCCCACTTCCCCCATTGCATCCTAGGCTACAAATGGGTTCCAATGAATGGATCAAAATTCCATGCCGTGCCTTGCCTTGCCATGCTATGCCATTGAAGAACCCACAGTTTTTAACCCGTGGAACACACTAGAAAAGTTTTACAAGGGGAAATTACCCAATGTCGTAATTTAAGTAGGTCATCAGGGTCTAAGCAATATTCCAACATATACAGTACTTACAGCCGGCTTCCCTAGGAAACGGTCCCAGCTGGGTTTTCATTCAATCAGCCAGCTTCCGGAGGAGATCTCGCAGCCAGAGGTGGCTGGACCAGAGATGTGAAGGGGTCCCATTAGACCCGATGGGGAGGAAAGCTCACCTAGGAGTCTTAGGATCCGCAGCCTTGCTAGTCACTTAGGTGGCTGTCCTGTGCCCAAGACAACTTTGTATAAGAATAGGAGTAAAGAGGGGCACCTGGGTGACGCAGTCGGTTAAGCGTCCGACTCTTGGTTTCGGCTCAGGTGGTGATCTCAGGGTCATGAGATCAAGCCCCGAGTGGGGCTCTGTGCTCAGTGCAGAGCCTGCTTGAGATTCTCTCTCCCTCTGCTCCTCCCCCCAGCATGCGCATGCGTTCTCTCTCTCTCTCTCAAATAAATACATAAATCTTTAAAGAATAGGATAGAATTTTGGGGACATTTTTGGTGCAAAAATGATGGTTTTATTAAAGCGCGGGGACAGGCCCCATGGGCAGAAAATACTGCGCTCGTGGTCCCGAGGAGGGACTGGTTTTATACTTGTAGGTTTGTGGATGAAGTCGGGGTAGAGATCATGGAAGTTTCTCAGGAATTTTTGTCCACTGAGAGCAGGGTCTACAGGACCTTGGAGGTCTGGCTATTGTCAAAACAAGGTTGCTTTTTGTTTCTAGTAAAATATAACAAGACGCAGCCGTGAGTTCCTTGGGGAAGGTCACGCTCTGCCTGCCTCCCGTATTCAGCAGTGGGCTGCGGGCTGTAAGATGTAACTTGAGCCACATCTGTCTTGGCGTTTGTTCTCCTCATCAGGAAGCTGCTACAGTCGGGGAGAATGGTCAGGGAGGGCCTCACTGCCTTGGTTGAGGCCGGCCCTGAAGGAGAAAGGGAGAAAGAGTTCCAGGCAGAGGGGAGAGCGGGTGCAAAGGCCTTGAGGCGGGAACATGCAGAGCATTTTCAAAGGACAGCGAGGAGGCTGGTGGGTTTAGAGCAGAGAGAGCAAGAGGGACTGGGGGGTGAGGTCAGTAAGGTAACGAGAGCGGGGGCAGATAACGCAGGACAGGGGGTCAGCAAACGTTCTTAAAGGCCAGAGAGTAAATGTTTTAGGCTTTGAGGTCCGTAAGGTCTCTGTGGCAATTACTCCGCCATTGTATCAAGAAAGCAGCCAGAAACGAGCCGTAAATCGCTAGAGGTGGCTGTGTTCCAAGAGAGCTTTACTTACATAACAGACAGGCTCCCTGCTATTGGGCCTTGAAGGCGAGAGCTCAGAAGAGGAGGAGCCAGCAGAGGTGACTGGGAAGGAGCTGGCAGGCAGGAGGGAGGGAAGGAAACCCAATCAAAACCCAAACTCTGCATACCAAATAAAACAAAGCGGAAAGACTGAGTCATTGCAAGGCTCTCCCCCTGCGAGCCAGGAAACTCAAGGCTTCGGGAGCAAGGAGTTCCGATGGCTCACAGAGTAAGGGTTTTTTATGGGATAAATACGGAAGTTATCTGACTTTTGGAGCTGATTGGTCTAGAGCTAATATCTTTCTTATTTGGATTCAGGGGACTTCAAGGGAACAAGAAAGTCCAGAGAGAGCGCCAACAGACGCTTGGTGGTCGGGGATTGGCTGGTGTCCTTGGCTGATTTCCGGGAAGAGCTGCAAATTCCTGTAAGGTTACGTTAAGTGTCTTTTATGCACCTGGGTTGGGCATCTCCACTCTATCCTTGACACAAGTGACTCCATTTTAGTTTGGTTCCACACCCGAGAAGGGGGCATCCTGGAGTTAGGGAAGAAAGGGCTCCCAGGAGGATGAGGTCCTCTCAGTAGGACCCTCGTCGTACTGCTGCTGCTGCCTCCAGAAGGCCCACGGCTGCGGGCTGGCCAGGTGTGTGGCATCTCGGGGATCACCTGGAGGAAAGCAGCTTTGGGCAGGTGGGGATGCGGGGAGCCGATTGCAGTCGGCAGAGGTGGAGAGGGGAGAGGAATTGGGATTTGGGTGTGGTGAGAGCAGGGGAGGTGATCTGGAACCAGGAGGCTCAAGAAGGGTGGCGGTGGGTTTTTTGGTGGTTTTGCTTTCAGTCTTTTAAAGTTGGAAGAAATAACCACCTGCTTAAGTGCTCATAGGAATGATTCAGTAAAGAAGGGGGAAGTTTTGGTGGGGGAGGGGGTGGTTTCTGGAGCAAGGACATCAAAGCCTGTGTCCCGCCCCCCAAGCTCTGCACCCTGGTTCAGACCTGAGTCTGCTGTGGGGCAGTGGGGGTCATGGGTGCTTTTCCTGATTCATAGAATGGCACCCCAGAGGCCAGTGGTGGCCCTGGGTGCTGTCCTTGGGGACGCAAGATGGGATGGCCCCTAGAGTTCAGGGGAGGGTCAGGCTGGGAATGGGACTGCACGGGATGGGGGGAAGGGCTAGGGGGCTATGGCCTGGAAGCTGGCTGGTTACAGGAACACACGGCATTTCTCTTCTGATCGCCCTATTTTGTGAGTGCAACAGAAAGAAAAGTCCGCTGGAGGGGGTGAGGGGAGAAGAGGTGGTGGCAGGGGTTTGAGGACAGAGGAGAAAGTGTGAATTGGCATCTAGGAGGGAGGAGGAAGGGAACTAGACTCTGATTCTCCTGCAGCCTTTGCCCCCACTTGGGATGGAAGGTGGTCATTTGGAGTGAGCTCGTCAGTGCAGCAGTAGGGTGAAAACCACTTATCAGCGTTGTGCGGAGAGAGGAGGGGTGCGGGGCCAGGGTGTGGGTGTGCCAAGGGGTGCTTATATGCCAGATGGTTAAACTGTGGAAGGAGAGGTGAGACAGCAAGCAGCAAGGGATAGTCCGAGGGTGGCAGGGCCAGAGAACGGGGGGATAAACCATTGCGTTGGGTACTAGAGGATGGGGGTGGGCTCTGGAACTGAAGTTATGGAGTGGGTGCCGTTATTTAGGATGACCAAGCCTGGGGGCACCATGGGAGCAGGTGGCTGAGGTGGGACAAAGGGTAAGATGGTGGGAAAGGAAGAGAGATCAAGGACTCCGCACACCAGCAGTGAGAGGTGTCAGTCGTGTGGATGGTGAGATCGCCAAGAACTGTGGTGTGTGTTGGAGACTGCAACAGAGAGTCAGAGCTAAAACCTTCAAGGAACAAAGGGACAGGGCCTGGACTGGTTTTGGGCCCTGCCTGGAGCTTCGGGCTGGAGTGTTCTGGAGAGGGGAGAAGGTGGAAAGTGGGGACAGGAAGCAAAGAGGGCCCCCTCTCCCAGCCCAGTGGTCTGAGAGAGCCCCCACCTGAGTGGGCTGCCTGGGAAGCAGGGGCCACAGAGAGCTCTGTGGTCGGTGTTAGAAGGAGCAGGTGCTGGAGGACATGAGAAATTTTCAAAGGAAAGGGGATGGTATGGGAGCCTGACCAGGACAGCTGGGGTTGGGCCCCAGGGCAACCAAGGGGTGCTGGTGAAGGGTGTGGTGTGGACCAGGGCTGGGGTGTGGCCTGGTGGGAGTTGGGCATCCTGTCCTTGCCCTTCAGAACCCATCTGATCGAACAGGCCAGACTGCTGGCTATGGTGTGGACCAAGGACGCTGTCGCCTTGGCTTTGCCCTGGAGCCCATGGAGCTGAGACCTGATGCCAGCCACAAGGAGAATGTGCCCCCCAGGCCTGTGACACCCCTGAGGCCAGGCAAGAGGCTTAATGGGTCTGGGTTGGATGTGGCAGGATCCCCTCTAGCTATTGGCCCAGAGCTCCTTTCCCATCAGGCCAGCCCAGGGCCTCACTAATTCCGGAGATTAGCTGGACAGGGCCAGCTGGGCCAGGACAAAGTCCTCCTAGCCTGGGCCTGAGGGGGAGTCAGGAAGTGAGGCCAGGAACAGGCGGACCAGGAGTGGGCCTGGCTGGGACCCCTGGCTGAGAAGGGACCGCCCCGCTCCCAGGGCGGTCTGTGCCGGGGTAGTGGCTCAGGCACTTGGGGGCTTCAAGAAGGTTAGAGAGCTGGTACAGCCAAGGACGGAAGCAGCCCCCAAACAAATTCAGATTCTGATTCACATGCCAGTTTCTCCAAGTTCTAGCTGTGTGACTGTGGGGCAAGTAGCCAAACCTCTCTGAGCTTTAGTTCCCATCTTCAAAGGTGCAAGTCTTCTGGTCCATTCCAGATGCCAGGTCCTCCCAGGCACTTCCCCAGCCCCCAGGAATCCTAGTCTCCCACTGTGGAATGGCCTTGGGGGCTGGGGAGACTACACCCCACCCCGAGTCCCCCAGAGCCACTCCCTTGCTGCTGTTGGACGTGTTGGGTCTTCTTCTAACCTCCAGGGCTGTCCCCCATCACCTCTACCCAAGCCAGAGGTCAGTCATCCTTGACTCTTCTCTTCCCTTCACCCCACCTTCTGAGCCTCCACAGCAGATCCGAATCTGTCTCTGAATTCCCGCCCCAGTCCCTGCCTCCCCTGATCCCAGCCCTGTCCTCTCTCACCGGGGATTACCTCAACAGCCTCATTCCTGTCCCCCTGCTTCCCTCTGCCCTCCTCCCCGCCTGCGCCCCAGCCCTGCTCCCTGCAGCCAGGCACCAAGTCACACCACCCCTCAGTCCACTGGGGGAGTCCTGGCCCCTCCCACCCGAGGCCCTGTCTCTGACCAGCACCCCCCAATGCACCCGAACACTGACCTCCAGCTAATCCCCCAGGACACGACCATCTCTCCTCTCTTTAGAGCAGCGGAGATTCCTGAAGAGCCGAGGTGTCAGCCTGGGCAGCAGGCATGGCCAGTGGGTGCGCGCGTGCCAGGCGCAGAGCGGAAGGCCTGCCGCCGCACCCTCCCCAGGGGCCGTGCTGCGCCGGGAGCCTTGCCAAGGAGTCCAGACCAACCTGGCTGGCCCGAGCCCCGGCCTGAGCGTCGTCCTGAAGGACACGACCGACCGGCAGATGAACTCAAGCTTGCAACAGCAGAGCAATGTTCAGCCCCCGGCTGACAGGCCACAGCGGAGGGCCCGAGAGTTCGCCATCCAGCAGAGTAACCTCCGCATGAGGGGGACCAGCTCGGCTGAGTGCAGAAGTCACAGCAGCCCCCGCCTCTGGCCCCACACAACACCTCAGGGAAGGCCTCGCCCCCGAGGATCGCTGGCTTGCCCATCCTCCAGCCTGAGCCAGTCCGGGCTGCTGGCTACAGACACCCCTGGCCCAGACGTCCAGCCTGCTGCAGGCTTTGGTCCTTTCAATGGGCACACGCAGCCAGGCTCCAGACCCTGGTGTGGCCTGGGGAGCTGGCCCTCGAGGTTCAGGGGGGAGCCCCTCACCCTGGAAGACCTGACTGTCCCTGTCCAGAGCCAGGCTCGGACCCCATCCCAACCTGCCATCCACCAGCTGCTGGCCTCCGTGCGACACCTGGAGCGTGCGGTCGCCCATCTCAGGTGCCAGGCATCCCAGGAACCCAGCAATGGCCAGGCACTCCCTGCCCACCCCCAGCCCAGCCAACCCGTTCTTGCTTCCTGGGATGGGAGGAAGAAACACCTGCCAGGTCTCCGGGAAACTGCGGATTTCCCAGAGACACAAGGGACCCAGGCTGGCCTCTCAGACTTTCAGGCAAGCAGGAAGCCTGCGTCCCTGGAGACCACACTGGGGATCCTGACTGGGGATTTCCTTGACCCTAAGCAGGGCATCCGTCTGGCCAACCCCCTGAGGCAAGGAGAGAACTTCTCCCTGGGGCCAACATACCGCAGTGGGCAGAGGGGAGACCCCCAGACCCCTCGAGGGGCGGGCAGTAGGGAGGCCAGACTCTGCTCTTCGGTCCGCTCCCATGCTGCCCGGGGCGGTCAACCCAGGCGGGAAGGAGGGGAGGTGACTCTGCAGGAGCAGGTCAGCAAGGAGGAAGAGAGGACAACTTCCTGCCCACCTGACGCAGCCCCAGCAAGGAGCACTGTGCAGGTAGAGGCCAGAGGAGGCTGAGTGTGGGAGCTGGGGGACCCCAGGAGGGCTCCTCCCAGGAACTCTCATGGCCAGCTGGCTGCCACTACCCCGTTACACCCCCTTTCCAGGAAAGGGAGGCCTTGGGCAGGGAAGCTGGCCGGAGGGTGTCCCGTCCTGCTTGCTTCTCTGTCTGAGAACCGTGTCATGTCCTTTTGCTTTCCAAGGAGAAAGCCCGAAACGCAGTGAGCCTGGAGTCCAAGACAGCCCGGTGAGGCCATGGGCTGGGGGGTGGGGGCCGGCCACCCTCCTGGGACAGCTGCTCCCCCATTTGCCTGGGCCATTGGAGACCAGCCCCTGATGGAGGCCAGGCCCTGGTGGCAGATCCACGCAGGACTTCCAGGGGAGGGGACTTCCTTCATCCTGTCCCTGCTGGGGAATACGAGGGGCCTCCCGGGCCCCAAGGACAGGGACATGGAGACTGCTGTTGCTGCTGGTTGTCTCCACCTTCTAAGGCTGCCAGGCACTCTTGGCCATCAAGGGGGCATTCTGCCGCTCCAGGAGCACTCTTGTCTGGGATTTCCCAGGCTGGCCACCAACAGAGGGCAGTTCCTCCAGTCTGTAGCTGGTCTTCCTGCGGCAGCATGAGGCCCGGGGGCTGGACAGGTGGCGTGGGTGGTGCCCGGCCCCCAGCTGCTTCCTGGGGCCGAGGGGCCAGGTCCATCCCCTGATCAGATCTGGTCTGGCCCCAGCCGGCTGTGGCTGTCCAGATGTTTCAGAGCCTGGTGGCACTTGGTGCAGAAACGGCAAGCAGCGGCTGCAGCAGAGGCACTGGGCCCCCGGCAGCCGCTGCGCCGAAGCCTGTGGGCGCTTTGCCAGGCGCCACGGCACCAGGAGGCCCAGCTGGAGGCGGTGTGGAGGCGACACACTCAGGCCCTGCTGGCCCAGAGCTTCCAAAAGGTCAGGGGCCTCCCGGTTGGGCCACGGGGCAGTATGTCTGGGGAGGGGGGTCCTCTGGGGCCCCTGTTCTGTACCTCCTGAGTGAGCCACGGTAGAGCGGTGGAGGGCCACCTGGACACCTGAACCAGCTCTGCTCTGGTTCACGTCCCGTCTCCGCTCCTTTCTTTTTTCCACAATTCTTGCTGTGTGGCTTTGGGCAGGTTACTTAACCTCTCTGCGCCTTAGTCTCTTCAGCTCCTAAATGGGATAATAATAGTAGTACCTACCTCTCAGGTTGTTGGGAAGTGAAATTAACACATAGAAAGGACTTAGGACCCTACTTAGCACATAGCAAGCCTCTACCATACAAGCAATTGCTATCTTTTACTACTGGGTAGCCAGCCAGGACTGCCAGGACACGTCTGTGTTCTTCCCTCCTTGGGGAAGGGGTGCTCTGGGAGGGCCCAGCTCCAGGTTTTGCCTCCCAAGGAAAGCGCTGCATCTTGGGCTCCTTCTCTCCAATCATTCATTCATTCCCAAAGGGGCTGGACAGTCTCCAGGTTAAGACCAAAGGCTTTGGAGTCAGACATTTCTGCCCCGCACCCCACCCTGGTGCCCCCTCTTGGGGCACATTTGAGGTTGCGGCTGACATCCTTCTTTCCCTCTCTCTTCCCCAGTGGAGAAACCGGACTCTGCAGCAGAAGCAGGAGCAGCCCCACATCCAGGCTGGGCCAGGACCCCCACCCTCTGGGGCAGGACAAGGCCAAGTTCCCTCAGGAAGGGAGCCAGTGGTGGACCCCACCAGGAGAAGCAGGTAGTCCAGGACACCCTAGTGGTCCATTGGTCAGTGTGGCCTGGGCAGTGCTGGTGGCCTCCCCTCCCCCGCTTCCTGCCTCGGTGTCCCCCCTCCCTGCTCCCCCCACAAGAGAATGAGGATGAAACCCGCAGATGTGGGCAAAGATTTGTGCCAGAGTATGTCCATGGCGGCAATATTTCTACTGCTTGTAAATACTTCAAAACGGCTTAAGTGAGAAAATTATGGTTTAATGGAGGAACATTTAGCTACCGTTCAAGACAATGTTCATCAAGACTTTAAAAATTCCCCCCCCCTTTTTTCTTTTTAGTTTTTCATTTCAATATCTGTATTGGTGTTATTCCTAATTTAAAACAGTAATGCGTGCTTGATTTGAAAAAACACTCCAAATTGTTGAATGTTTCACCCCCCTCCTGTATCCATCTTCCTAGAAGTAGTTTCGTGGGTATTTGCATGGAAATTTTAGTGACAAGGAGAAATGGGTCTATGTTAGATGGGGGGGGGAGGCTAAAAAATGGCGTGTAAGGTATTTTTCATGCACGTGAAACGATACAGAAGGAAAAAGAGTGAAATATAGCACAATCACTTAGCACTACCGAGCCACTCAGAGATGGCTAAGACGGTTAAGTTTCATGTATTGTGTATTTCACCACTGCTCAGAATGAGAATCAATAAATATTTCATCTGTAAAACATGCTGAAATAAGCAGATAGTGCTTATCTCTGGAGCAGTGAAATGCAAGTTGACCATTTCCTCTCCATTCCCTCAATCATCCACTACAGCAAAGTATGGGTTTTGTTCCTATTTGTAAATGAAACAAATGTGTTCAAAATAATTATTCAAATGCCATTTGTTTGAATACGTGTTTGCTGTAAGAATCCAAATAGTATTGAAGAGAATGAAACAGGGGCGCCTGGGTGGTTCAGTGGTTAGGCATCTGCTTTCAGCTCAGGTCATGATCTTGGGGTCCTGGGATCAAGCCCCACATCGGGCTGCCTGCTTAGCAAGGAACCTGCTTCTCCCTCTCCCTCTGCCCCCCCCACGTTTGTGCGTGCTCTCTGTCAAATAAATAAATAAAATCTTAAAAAAGAAGAAGAAGAAGAAGAAGAGAATGAAACAAAAGCAGAAACTCCCCCCAGATCGCTTTGATAATCAGCCATGACATGGAGAGAACGGGCTGGGAGAGGGGCAGCTCAGCGCACCCTTGCACCTGCCATGGTGGCGGCCGGGTGGCCAGGTTGGGACTGTGCGCTCTCCCTCCGCCCAACCCGGGGCATCGCTTCTCTCTGGGCAACTTCACTTGCAGTCCAGGGAGTCCAAGGGAGGAGGCAGGAGCCTGGCCGAGACCAGCTGGAGGCAACGGCGTAGAGCAGATGCTGCAGGCCTTACAACAACGGGCCGGTGAGCTGTGGGCCCCAGGAAAGCAGGGGAGAGGGAGCGGGGCTGGCCCGGAGCACCCTCACTGGGCAGGGCAGGGGGTCCTGAACGAATGAGTGCTTACTGAGAGTCTACTTGGACAGCTTCCCAGACACGATCTCATTTGAGTCTCATGGGACCTGGGCAAGGCTTTGTGCCCAGTTTACAGATGTGAAAGTGAGGCACAGAGAAATTAAGTGACCAGCTCGAGGGCACACAGCATGAGAGGCGCACATCCTGTATTCGTGTGCCATTGAGGCTAGCACAGGCCCTGCAGAAGCCTGAGCGTTTGAACCGGAAAGTCCCTCAGGCATCACTCACTTACAGGGAAACTGAGGCCCAGAGTCGGGGAATGACTGAGCCTCCCTACTCTCTCTTCTCACTCTCTCTCCTCACTCTACAGTCTTCCTCTTGTGGTGCCATCAGAAGGAATGGGCCAGGCAGGACAAGGGGGTCCAGGGAGAGGTCTCCCAGGTCACACTGAGGACTCAGAGGAGGCAGAGGCCCCCCCAAGCCTGGCGCTCTCCTGCTGCAGACGCACCCAGGGAGGCATCGCTGGACACTCAGCAGCGGGGAGCCTGGCTCTGCAGGTAGGGAGAAGTGGAAGAAGGTGGGAGTGGGGACCCCCTTTCTTGAGGCAGAGAGATTTGGCCCTAAGCAGAGCTCGGTGCCGGCTGCCCCCCAGCCCCCATCCTGGCAGCACGGCAGTCACAGAGGCTGTGCGCCAGTACCGCCGGAGTGAAGCATTGTGAGGGCAAGGAACACAGACCCATCAGAGGGTTTCTCCCGTGTTAAATTTTATGATGGGACATTTACATCTTACACAAAAGTAGAGAAAATAGGTTCTAACCCCCAGTGTCCCCATCACCCAGCTTCAAGAAAATCACCTCCTGGGGGGCGCCTGGGTGGGACAGTCGAGTAAGCGTCTGACTCTTGGCTTCAGCTCAGGTCATGATCTCAGGGTCCTGGGGTCAGGCTCCGAGTCAGGCTCCGCGCTCAGCATGGAGTCAGCTTGAGATTCTCTCTCTCCCTCTCCCTCCGCCCCTCCTGCTCGTGCTTTCTCTCTTTCTCTTCCTAAAATAAATAAATAAAATCTTTAAAAAAAGAAAAAAAAAATCCCCTCTTGAAAACCTTGTTTCACCTGTATCCCAACTGCTCCCGCTACGTTGTTTTCAGGCAGGTCCCCCACATCCTACCGTTTCACCCGTAAATACTTCCGTAGCATCTCTAAAAATAGGGACTCTTTTCCACAGCATAACCACCGTGCCGTGATCACGCGTAAAAATGAACATTAATTCCTTAACACCAAGAAATATCTGGTCAGCCTTGACATTTCCAACTGTGTTATAGGAACACACTCTGTTACGGTTTGTTTGAACCGGGATCTAAACAAAGGCCTCCTGTTAAGGTTGGTCGATAAGTCGTTAAAGTCTCTTTGAGCTCTGGGGTTCCCTCTGGTTTTTTTCTTTGCAATTTATCTGCAGAGGAAACCAGGTTGCTGGTTAAGTAGAGTTTCCCCGGGTCTGCAGCCTGCAGCCTGCATCCCCCAGTGCAGTTTCTTTTTTTTTAAGATTTTTTTTTTTTTTTGAGAGAGAGAAAGAGAAGGAGAGAGAGGGAGAAGCAGACTCCCACTGAGCAGAGAGCCCCACATGGGGCTCGATCCCGGGACCCTGGGATCATGACCTGATCCCACGGCAGACGCTTCACCGACTGAGCCACCCAGGTGCCCCCTGTGCAGTTTTCTAGGAGAACTTTGAGCGAAGGTTGCTGACCTTGACCATGGTTCCACGGAGATGTGAGGATGGGTGCTTGGCCCGTTGAGGGAGAGCCAGCAGGAGAGCACCAGGCGAGGGAACTGCCCAGGCAAATGCCCGTGACAGGGGAGTGTGGGAAACTCAAAGGACACCCTGGTAGCCTAGAGTGGGGGCCGGGGTGGGGGAGGGTTTAGGATGAAGATGGCAAGGCGTGCCAGGGCCAGATACACATGGCCTTGTAGGCAGTGCCGCGGAGTTGACATTGTCCTAAGCACAAGGGGGCGCCGCTGGCGGTTTTCAGCAGGGGAGTAAGAAGACTGCATTTGAAATGGGAAAAAGATCACCCTGGCCGCTGAGCAGCCACTGCCTGGAGGGGCCCCGAGTGGATGCGGGAGGCCAGGCAGGAGGCTGCTGAGGCCATCCGGGCACCCAGCGGTGAGGGCGTGGTGGCCGGAGCAGGGTCAGGGAGTGAAGTGGCTTGGCCAAGGCCTCCGCACAGCACGGGGCAGGTGGCTGTCGCTGTGGTCATTACTACTAGTACCAGCACCTTCTCTCGGTTCCCCAGGTGCTTTGGGGCCTGGCAGCAGTTCGTGCAAAGAGCGGCCCGGTACCAGGCCCGCCTGGCCCACTGCCGGGCAGGGACCCTGAGGACGTGTCTGCAACAGTGGGTGTGGATGAAGCGGCTCCGGGCCTCAGATGGAGCGAAGGTGACCCAGCTGGCCCTCTGCCGCCGGAAGGCGGGTGAGCAAGCGAGTGGCAGGCCGAGGGGCTCCCTTTCCCTCCCACCCCAGCACACAGTGTCACATAAGCTCCTTTTGTGGTGGGCCCCGGTGCAATTGATGGTTTTTTGTGATGGGTGGTGGTGGAACCCGGAGCATTCTGGGGGTGCAGTCTGATAGTCCAGGAGGGTCCAGGAGGGGTCCCTGGAGTGGACAGGCCTTGGCTGGGCCCCATCCTCACTCCGGGTCACGAGCTTCTCTAGGCAAAAGACTTTGCTCCATCTTCCACTAGGAGGGGACGTGGTCCCTGCTCTCGGAAGCTCCTGGTCTGGGGGATAACACACAGTCCTTGTTCCCCCAAAAAATATTTGCTAGGGGAAGATGGGATCTTTGAGGTGTCTCGGAGGGGAGGATTTGGAGGCAGTGGGTGGGGGCAGTGCCTGTGAGGGGAGTTCCTAAGGAGGGGTGAGGCAGGCTGAGGCAGCAGCACACACCGTCCGTGACTGCCATGGGTTCCACCGACGGCTTTGGGTGGAAGGAGCTCACTGGGGACATGGCTAATTCATCCTTTGCCTGCTTCTCAGGGAATGTGGCTCTCTGCAGCTCAGCCCCTGGAGTGGCCACAGCACATGGCCTGGGGGTAGTGGCTCGGGCCCAGGGGCGGCCCCCGGAGCAAGGCGGGGGCTCCCTTCAGAAAGCCTGCCGGACACTGGCCCTGCACCGGGCGCTGCTGCTCTGGAGGACACGGCTCTCCCAGCACCAGAGGGCTGAGTAGGTGTCCACGAGCCTGTGCGCTGGGGTTGGCCCCCGGGGGGTACGTCCAGGGTAGGCGTATGAGCAGTGCTCAGCTGGGAAGTGTCCCACGGGGGATGGGCCTGTCCTGCTCTTCCCTGAGGCTCCTGCGGGGACCCTGGCATGCTGAGGTCCCCAGCAGGTGCAGGGGAGGGGGGAGGTGGCCCTGGGACCTGGAGACAGTGATTGAGCAGAGAGAGAGCTGTGGGAGCCATGGGGTAGCCGGGGACACAAACACAGACCTCTACCAGGGGGGGCTGGAACCTGACAGGAGAGGCTGCTTGCTCCTCTCTGGGCTGGTGGGGAGCCCTTGGTGGCAGGAACCATGTCCGCCTCACCGCGGTCTGGCATGTTAGAGGCGATGAGAGATCCTGTAAGCGAGTGAGTGCCCCCGTCTGCCTCATTATACAGCTAGAGAAACTGAGGCTTGAAGCGTTGAGCAGCTGGCTCTAAATCACAGTGTGAATTAGGAGCAAGAAGGTCCCTTTTGCTTTTCTACAAGACAGTCATTGCTGCGACTCAGAGTCCAGGCTGATGGCTGTGGGTGGGGAGAGCGATGGAGGTCAGGAGGGGCCAGCTGAGCTGATGAGATGTCAAGTGGAATGTAAGCCAGCAGTTTTAGGGATAAGAATTCCATCACTGAAAGCCCCATACTAGGGCGCCTTGGTGGCTCAGTCGGTGGAGTGTCTGCCTTCAGCTCAGGTCATGATCTCGGGGTCCTAGGATCAAGCCCGCATTAGGCTTCTTGCTCAGTGGGGAGCCTGCTTCTCCCTCTGCCTCTGCCCCTCCTCCCCCACGCGTGCTCTTTCTCTCTCTCAAATAAATAAAATCTTAAAAAAAAAAGAAAGAAAGAAAAAGCCACATACCTAGGATCCATCATCCCATGCCGCTTGGTCCACTTGGACCCTCAGTCTCTTTTAATGAAACCCCTAAAATGCCTGGGAGAGTCAGTTCACCATGATCCCTCAGAATATAGCTCTCCTCCAGTCCATTCTCTAGCCTTTGGGCATCAGGGAACCGTCAGTATCTCCCAACGTAGCTGGGGCTGCCCTCGATCTAAAATAAGTATTTGGATCCCAAGTCTTCTGCTATTTGGACTTTGGAGAAATGACCCTCCACCAGGCCTCAGTTCCCCTATCTTTATAACCGAGCAGAGGCAGGAGTACTGATGTGGCCATACATGTGGTCTCCTGAGACTGGGGTCCTTGGGTCTGGGGCCCAGCTCCCCCTCCCATCAGGAGTGTGGCAAGGATCGGCCAGGTGACACAGGTGTAGACAGCAGTGGCCTCAGCCTTAGGTACTCTCAAGAGTCACTCTGGGAGCTCTGGAAAAGTTAGGAAGCCCAGGCCGCACCTAGACTGCTAAGTCAGATTCTCTGGGGATAGGACCCCAATGGGCATGAGTACGTCGCAGAGCCCCCGGGAGTTCCATATGTGGCCAGCTTGAGAGGCGATGCTCTAGCCCGGTGTTTGGCATGGGCAGCTCCCTTCCAGATGAGCTCTTTGGAAGAGACCCTGCTGGGGAAAGTACCTACTTGGCAGCCCTGCCAGCCAGGGGGTGAGGCTGGGGCCCAGGGACTCACCTGCCCCTTCCTGCAGCTCCTTCCTCCGGGGCACACGGCAGCAGCAGATTCGGGGTATCCTGAGGGCGTGGCACTTGAAGGCATGCGGTCCGAGCACCCCGTCAGACAGTGCCAGGACCACCTTGGCCCCGGAGCCGCTGCTGGGCTGCAGCCCGCCCCGAAGCTCACTAGAGAAGGTGAGGGGAAGGGGGTGGGAAGGGGCTAGGGAATGTAGGGGGCAGGTGGGAGGAAAGAGTGGGGACGGGGCAGGGGCCTGGGGATCATGGACTCCATCCCTCCTTCCCCAGGCTTCCAGGGCCCCCGCCTTCTTGGATACCCTCCGGCTGAGCTTTCTGTGGGCATCTGGGCAGAGGCTGAAGGCACGGTGCTTTCTGCTCTGGCAGGTGCGGGCCCAGCGGTCCCAGGGTGCAGCAAGGTGGCACCGATGCACTCTTCAGAGGCGGTAGGGACCCCTCCCCATGCTGGGTGAGCCATGACGCCCACCGCTCCGTGGACATCCGGTTTCCCAGCCCCCTTCCCATTATTCCTTGACCTTCACAGCAGCATCCCGTTGGGGTCTGCAGCCCAGAGGGCTCCCATCTCACGCTCCAACCCGTTGGTACCCAGACTCAGGTTCTCTGGGCTTCTCCTGCCCTCCTAGCCTGCCCTGCTGACAGGGCGGGGGCTTGAGGCAGTCTACAGGATAATCGTTTCTCCCAGAGACTTCGCAGCTGTGGCTCATTCATTTATTCATCGGCAGCACAATACTTAAGCGTCGGTCTGCCTGGGTTCTAATCCCAGCCTTGCCCCTCACTAGCGATGTGATCTTGGGCAAGTTGCTTAACCTCTCTGTGTCTCCATCTCTCCATTTGTATGGGGATAATAACAGTAGTCACTCCATTGGGCATCAGCAAGGTAGGGGCACATAATCCCCTTGCTTAGTACCTGGCACATAATAAGCACTGAGTTCATAGCAATGTTTATCACTAGTGCCTGAGCTCAGGCCTTGGCACTGGGGTCTGAGATCCCATCTCATCCCTAACCTGTCACTGTGAGCATTCCAGCCCCCAGCAAGCCACGCTCCCCCTGCTGGAAACAGGGAGAAGAGCCCCCTCAGGCTGCTGAGGGCAGGGATGGCTGGGAGAGCCTGGGGTGGCAGGGACCATGCTTAGGGTGGACGCTCCCCTTCCTAGCATCCTCCTTGGTTGGAGCCACTGGGCCACAGCCCAAGGGGCCCAGAGAGAGCTGGCTGTTGGCTGGGCCTGGGACCGGAGCTGCAGGGCCACGCTGGGCTTGTGGCGGAGGCGGCTGGCGCAGGGGCGAGAGGTGGAGCAGTGGGTTCGGGCACGGCGCCGCACGCTGCTTCGAGGCGCCCTGCACCGCTGGCACTCCTGCTGGCAGAGTGAGTCAGGGCCTGGGTCCAGGTCACTGAGGGCGAGGGAAGGGCCAGGTCCATCAGGGAGACCCAGGGTTTTGTGTCCTTTAACACAGAGTCCAGGAATGGGACCCCCACAAAGCACACCGGACGGGGAGGGGGCAGAGCTGAACCCAGGGGCTTGGACATTGACCGTCCACTCCCTGGTGGTGTGGAACTTACACGAGCTACATAACCTTTCTGAGCCTCAGCTTACTCGTCTGTAAAATGGGGATCCCAGCAGCACCCTCCCTGTAGGGGATTGTGGGGAGTCTCTGAGACCATCCACGCAGTGTTGGCTCAGAACCCAGCTCCAGTAGGTGTTACTGTCATCATCATCTTCCACATCCTCATCCTCATTACCCTCACCTGGCCTTCAGGAGTCATGGGCCTGAGCACTGAGTCACGGTGTCCGCAGAGCCCAGCATAGGAGGTGGGGATCACTGGGGGCCACTTTAGAGGCTTCCCACTACACCAACATAATGAGCTGGTGAGTGGGGACCTGTTCTGGAAAGTTCGTGTCCTGTCCAGTGGGGACAGCTACTTCTCCAGCCCAACTGCTGTCCAGTTGTGCTGACCCAGTGTTGCCAGACCTCATTTTCAAAGAAAAGCTGGAAATCTAGATTTTTTAATGTGAATTTTCCTGATTCCTAAATGTTTTCAAGAAATGAAAAATGAGTTGGGTTGGCCTGGTCATCACAGGACACTTGCAACCGAAGCATTTAAACCCAGATGGTTAGGGGGTCTCCTCTATCCCTGCTTGGGTTGAGCGCAAAGGGCTGGCTGAGGAGGGGCCCACAGTTACCCAGGGCGGAGAGACAAGGCTGGGGTGCACGCCCGGGGCCATCTCAGCCTCTCTCTGGCCACAGGGCAGCAGGCCCTGCATGCAAAGTACCAGAGGTGGGTACAGGTCCATCTCCAGGCCCTGAGGATCTCCGTGTTCTGGGACTGGCGGCAAGCAGCAGCTCGTCGGAGACGCCCAGTGGATCCCCCAGAGCAGCTTCTACTGCACAGGTGGGTGGACCCGGGGGTGAACGATGAGGGTCATCCCTGCTGGGGAAAAAGCAGAGAGAGAGTCCAGGGGACCTAATGAGGAAGCCACAGAGCCGTGACCACCCGCCTTCCTTTACCTGCTTTGTTCGAGTGGTGGGGGGTGGCAAACCTTTAACCCTGCCTGATGCCCTGATTAGCCCCAGGTCTCCAACTCCTGGCCAGGTCAGTCCTTTGGTTTGAGAGGCACAGGAAGGATGGGGGAAGTCCACGCCTCCAACATCCACCATAACATGTGTTCCAATGTCTTGTCCGTGTCTCGTTGGAGCGCAGGCAAGTTCTACTCTATACAGTTGCCAAGAGTGAAATCTTCATGTAAATAGAGATGTTCTAGTAAAACGTATATAGCTCATTCGTGCATAGTTAAAAGCAGTGGGGACAGAGGCTGCTTCCTCCCACCGCTCAGCTACAAACTCACACATGTTCACGCTGTCCCCCCACGGGCGGCTGGCCACTGACGGCAGGGCGGAGATGCTGTGCTTTCACAGCTCAACAGTGGGCACAGTTTTTTTTGCCCCTCCCAGAGTGGAGGACACTATGCTCCCCTCACCCACCTCCTGCCCCCTAGTGGGCTGGTGAGAGGAGACCAGGCCTGGCTGCTCCCCCGGTGGCCGTGGGACTTGACCCCACACCTGCTATGTTCCCACGACCTCCTGGGGAGCCAGCACCTGCCCGCCTGAGTCCGTCTGCTTGTGTACAGGCTCTAACCACAGCCGGCACTTTGACCCGTTACACATCAGTTCCTATGTTCTGACGGCACAGGGCTGCGCATGCAAAACCACCTAGCACACTTTGTGGGGGATTTGGGGGCGCGATTTGGAATAAATGGGACTTTTGACTCCGAAAGCCAGGTGGGCCCCTCCTCTGCTTCTGTTTTTCAGCCGCTTTCAGGCCTGGTGTGGAGCTGTGAGAGACACAGGGGTGGTCCCGGCCACGGGAGCCGTTCAGGATGGCCCGAGAAAGGCTGTGGGGGCCACATTTGCCACAAGGCAGGATGTCCGAGCAGCCAAGGCCTGGGCACAAGAGCAGTGTGTGGCCCGGGCCTCCGTGGTCCGCTGGAGGAGCCACACGCAGGGGAGCCGGGCGGACAGGCAGCTGAGGAGGGCCCGGGCCCAGCAGGCCTTCATAGAGTGGCGAGCAGCTCTGGGCCGGCGCTGCAAGGCCCGCCAGCTGGCAGAAGAGAGACTGGCCCTGTGCCGGACACAGTGGATGCGCGAGTCCCGCCTACGCCGGGTCAGCAGAGCCCGTGCTGCCCAGAAGCTGAGTGCCAGGTGGGTGTCTGGGGCCGGAGGGCAGCCCCACATGCGGCTTGCAGCTCAGCCTGTTTCTGAGGCCTTGAGCTCGTTGTTGGCAGAGATCGAGGGTATTTGGTGGCTGGTGACAGGGCTCAGGAGGCTGGGGTCAGAAGGAGAGGCGATCCCAGCCACTGCAGCTCGTCCCGGGGTTCAAGTCCAGACCTGCACTTTCCAGCAGTGCGACCCCTCTCTGAGCAAGTCTTTGAAGGTCAAAGGAAGATAACAGGCCTGCCTTGGAGAGAGAACACAGGCGAGCACTCAAGCACTTGGCTCAGGGGCCAGAAACACAGCGGGTTCTCATCAAACAGTGCTCTCGTGAGGGAGGGCGAGGCAAAGCATAGCGGCAGGACTGCCTGCTCTCCGTCCCCTCAGCAGGACGCTTGCCGCTGGTGTGCTGTTCTACGGCTCTCTGGGCCTCTTTTGACCAGATTTCCCCGGGATGAGGGGAGGAGCACCGGAGTGGGCTTTGCCTGGAGGTCCCCGTCCAGCAGGGCACCGGCGGCGAGGGCTGGGAAGGGCTCCCTATGGCCCACCACCCATGCGGGCTCCTCCCTCTCTCCCAGGGTCCTAGAGGCCTGGGCGCAGTCAGCCGCCAGGGGCCGTGTCCAGCGAGCCGCCATCACCCCGTTCCAGCAGGCTGGGTCCAGACGCCTCCAGTGGACCCACTGGGCCCAGTGGCAGGCAGCGCTCCTCAGTATGCGGTTGGAACCGCAGGCGGAGGCCGGAGAAGCCCCCAAGGTTGATGTCAGGCAGTGGCCCAGGGTGGCCAGCAGAGGGCACCTCCTAGCGCTGACAGACACTCCAGCCCCGTGGAAGCAGGTGAGGCAGCCTAGGTGGGGGTGGGAGGTCCAAAAATGACCTGAGGGCCAGTGGCCTCAGAATCAGCTTGCTTCAGCCCACGGTGGCAAGTGTGGCTGGATGCTTATCTGGGGGGCCCATTGGCCTACGGACACTACCCCCACCAGGTTCTAGAACAGCCTCCTGGCTCTGGAAGACTGCCATCTTTGGGTCCATCAGCAAACGTTTACTGAGCACCTACCGAGTGCCAGCCCAGCACAGGCCCGCCACAGAGACAAGTGCCATGGACACAGTCTATTAGCAGACAGACACCCAGATGCATATGTATCCTGGTGCCGCCTAGGGTCGGGTACGTGGGGAGAGGAGCAACTGTTTGCCAAGTCCCTTTCATTTCTTACTGGAAAAATTAAACCTGCTCACTACGGGAAAATCAGAAAGTATACACGAAATGTTTCCTTCATAACTCCCTCCACCCAAAGACAACCACCAGTCCTTCTCCGGACCAGAACAGTTAGCTCTGAGGCGCCTGGCTGGCTCAGTCGGTGGAGCACGTGACTCTTGATCTCAGGGTTGTAAGTTCAAGCCCCACGCTGGGGGTGGAGACTACTTAAAAATAAAATAAAAATCTTTAAAAGAAAAAAAAAAGCAGTTAGTTCTGACACCCGCAAATGGTGACACGAGCTTGATGGCAAACAGGACTGAAGAGGCCACGATGAAAGCCAGGCACAAGAAGGGACACCACACAGCAGTCTAGGGACCTGTCCTTGAAGGGTACACAGCCTGAGTTACTGGCAGACCACACAGTGTTCCTAAAGATGAACTGGAATCATCCAGAATCCTGTTTCAGAATGCCAGGAAGCATCTAATAGATTCTGGAAACGTTCTTAGATAAAAAGATGAAATTTTGTTATTGTTGTTGTTAAAGATACTATTGAGAGAGTGCACGCAGGCAAAGCAGGGGAGGGGCAGAGAGGGGGACAGAGGGAGAGGGAGAGAATCCCAAGCCAACTCTACACAGCACAGAGCCCAAAGCACGGCTCAACCTCACACTCCTGAGATCATGACCTGGGCCGAAATCAAGAGTCAGACCTTTAACCGACTGAGCCCCTACGTTTTTTAAAACAGAATGGAAAGGACCTAGCTTTGGTTACTTGCAGGATCCATATTATTCACACACGGGGGGCTATGGCAACAGAGCATTCTGGGGAGTTGGTATTTTATTTCTAGATCTGTGTCACAAGACAATTTTATTTTTGGTCTGTTTAAAAATATTAACATTCTATTCTTAGCAAAGGCAGGTGGGACCCCATGTACAGGGGAGGAGCAGAGGCATACTGAAACCATAAGTAAATGGCAGAAGGATAGCTAGGGTGCTTGGCTCCAGGCCCCCCCTTTCTACCACACGCACCCAGCCAGCCCTCCCCGAGCAACACAAGCTGGTACCCTGCCTCCTCACGCCACAGAGGCCCTTCGAGAGCCCCTGGTCTGCTGGAGAGCAGTAGCGGGCTCTGGAGTTGGAGGACTCCTGAGACAGGGGGCCTCAGGCAAGTAATTTCACTTTGTAAAGCTGAAGTGGGGAGAGTAATACCTCCTGGCAGGCACAGGTAAGCTCTTAGCAGGTGGTGGGCATTCTTCCTGAGTCTCCAGCCACGCTGGGGGGACCAGGGAGGAGGCAGTGGTGAGTGCTGACGGCCCTACTACTCCCAGGCACCTTCCCCGCCTCCTCCGGGAGCCTTGGGGCCACACAAGAGGCGGCGGCCCTGCTTCTGGTCAGGGGCAGGATGGGAATGACCCTGCCACGTTGCCTGGGATGCAGGGGGTCCAAGCCCATCCGGTTCAGGTTTTCCTCTCTGGCTGTTCCCTCAGACCCATGGCTACGGGACACTGCCCGGCCCAGGCCAGCACGACAGCCACGCGGGACAGAGGAAGCAGAGAGAAATGTCCTGGGCTCAGAGTAAGGAGACCTGCCCCTGGGGCGAGACATCTCACATTTGCCTGGAAATCCACTTCCAGCAAGTGGCAAATCCGTTTTACGTAGGGATTTTGTTAACCTCTTCTTTACAGGCGACAAAGGGCCCCCTCTCCGGTGGCAATGGCCTGGATGTGCCAGCAGGGTGCAAGGCCAGCCCCCTACAAGACCAGGAGGGGACTGCAGCTCTGAGGCTGGAGTCCTCAAAGGCCAAGGCGAGGCCGCTAAGAGAGGACTAGGGTAAGAGCTGCTGCACATGCGCCTGTGAGTCGGGTGCGCGGGGTGAGTGGGGCCTGGGGGCTGGGGGGCTGGTCTGAGCCAGGGCAGGAGCTGGGCCGGCTAGGGCCGGTGCCCAGTCCTGGAGGATCCCAGGGGATCTGTGGCTCTGCCCTTCATCCTGATCATAAGGGGTCCTGGTGCTCTTGGCTATCGGGGTGCATGCCAGGGCCTCTCCCCACCAGGAGGAAATACCTACAGCGCTGGCACCGTGAGGCGCTGCTCCGCCGGCTCCAGGGCTCCCAGCGCGCCAGGCGCCTGGCAGCTACGTGGCAGCACTGGGTAGACGCTCAGGGCGCCGAGCAGCTGGCAAGGACGCTGGTGAGTGGGGGCCGCCCCTCCCCAGCCTCAAGCTGACCTCGCAGCTCACCTTGTCCGCAACCCTAACCCCTCGAAACGGAGTCTCTCAAAGCATCTCGGTCTCTGTATGGACCAAGTCTGAAAGCTTGGGGCCAGGTGCAAGGACCTGCATTAACACACCTCAGGGGCCCCCTCCCTTGTCACAGCCCCTGCCTCCTGGGGCTGCAGAGCTGTAGGGGGAAGACGCAGCAGAAGGGCTGGGGGGCAGCAGCGGGCCGGCTTGGGGCCTCTCACCACTCACCCCCACAGCTGAGGCAGTGGCACCTGGAGCGGGCCTGGCGTGTGTGGCGGCGGCGGGTCCTGCGGCTGTGGGTGGCTCAGCGATCACAGCAACAAGAAGGAGCTCGGGTCCTTGCCCAGGTATGGGGGTGGCCCCCAGCCCCCAGCAGGTCTTCTCAAACCAGCGCCACACCTGGACACTTTTCAGCTGGGGCCCCTCCGTTTTCAGGGGAGGGGTCAGTTCCATTAGAGAAAACACAGCTTGGATCCTGATTTAGCTGGTGATCCTGTGCTCAGCCCAGTCCTACCCAGCCACTCGGTGTGGGAACGAGGCTTGGCCACAGCACGGCTGCCACTCACACTAGCCCATGTTGGGTATCGTTCCCTAAGTGCCCCTCCCTTATCCGCCCTACTCTGCGCATAGCTTTCCAGATCACAAGTCACATCTGTTCGGAGCCTATGCATTTGGCCTGGGGCAGAGCTGGCTGGCTGGCTGGCCGGCCCAGACAGAGGGAGGGGTCTCCCATTCCCTCTAGGGACAGAAGCAACTGGGCACCTAACCAGACCTAGGAGGAAGCCAAATAGCCTTTCCTTCCTCCTCCCTGATTCCAGGCCTTTGAAAAGTGGCGCCAGCACCTGGCAGCCAGGGGATGGAAGAGAGGAGCCACCAGCGGCCTGATACCCCTGAGCCAGGCAGGCATCAGGAACCCTGGGAGCAGGCTGGAAGCTGCTGGAACTCGTGTGTGTGGTGGACGTTGTGTGGAGCAGGGGACCCAGCTGCAGCTGTGACTTGTTCCCATGGAAAGAAAAACAATACTGGCCCCAGCCTCCTTGAGGAAGGAACCACGCCCCACCCATGAGGGCAGTGCAGGCCCAAGCCACCAGGCACTCATCCCACGGGCTGGTGACAGAGGGGCCGGCTCTCTGAGCTCTGAAGGACAATAAAACACCGTCCTTAGTCCTAGCTGCTTCTCTTGCTCAGTGTCTCCTAAGGGCTGCCCCTCTGCCTCGGTCAGCCACCCTGGGAAGGAAGTGAAGAGGGTACACCCATGACTCCCCTGCCTCTTCTACCATCAGGCTGCGCTTTGGACACCTACCCCCACCCTCCTTCTGCTGAGCCAGTGAAGACCAGCAGGCAGGGACCGGGACCAGGACAGGGAACAGCTTCTTTGCATCTAGCAGTCACTGTCCCTGGGCAGTGGGGCTCGAGCGCGGACAGCTTCGGGAACAGGCTGAGCAGAGGGGACGGAGCGGCTGGCAGTAAGAGTTCCCATCTAGAAAAACGAACCAGGAAGAAGTCAGCCCCGCTCGGTTGAGCCTTATCTTTGCCCTTGACATTAACAGGCAGGGTATCCCTCCATGGCCAGGGGGGAAAAAGGGCAGGCCAAGGGCTCCACCAAGTATAAGGGTTCAGATGCCTTTAACCTCTACGAGGCACCTTCCCTCCTAAACCACCAGAATACAGAAATAGTTCTTTCGAAAAGCAGCACAGTAGAAAGGGGAAAGCCCGGCTGGCCCTCAGGCAGATGGGAGCAAGAAATGCTTGCATCACCAGGTTTCAGGCCAAGGCCTGTCCGGAGGCCTGGCGGGCGGCCTGCCAAGCAGGTGGGCAGGGCAGGGGTCTGCCCCTCCAGCCACAAGTAGGACGTGCCAGCAGTCACCACCTCAGAGATGAGCTCTGCCAGTCTCTTCGGCAGCACAAGTGCCTGCCACCCCGGTTCACTTTGCTGTCCCCGCAGGTCCCAAGTGCAAGGTCACTGGCAGCCCCCAGGCCAGCTCTCAGGGGCTGCCCTGGTTCAAGGGCTCAGTCAGCAACAACGGCCCCCTCTCCTTCTCAGGGAGGACGTTTGTTCCACCCACCGCGATCTCTGCAGAAGGGAGGTGCTCCTCGTTGAGAGCAGAGTCGAGGCTGATCACCCGACACCAGGCTCCCCTGGCGGAGGGGGGGGGGGCTGACTCCGGTCCGGCCAGAGCCCGCAAAAGCCTCACACCAGTCTAGCTGCCATCATCACGTGAGGAGTGGAGGCCGGGGCTCAGGGAGAAATGGAGGAGAGGGGTCCCCAGGAAAACCAGGACTGGGGAGGAGGAAGACAGGACACCTGTGGCTGCAAGCTAAGGACAGGAGGGTGCAGGATCACAGAGCCTCAGTCTCTCCCTCTGGCGCGGGCTGGTTGAGAAGTTCAAATGTGTCTTCGACCACCTGCCACAGGCAGTTTTCCAGCGGAAACTCATTGTCCACCAGGTTGACCAGGAAGTAGTTGTCGTGGATGTACTGGATGATCATGCGGGACGGCGACTCCTCCTCATACAGCTTGCCCCACTGCTCGATCCACAGCGCGAAGGCTTCGTCCTGCGCACGCACGCACGGGCACGCACACACAGAGGCAGGCAAAGTGAACAGAGCTGCCCTTGGGTCAGGGATTCGTGCTCAGCGCCCCAAGGGCCTCTAAGCTGCTCAACAGGACATTTCCAGGAATAGAACAAGGCCCACTGCCAAAGTCGCCTCCCATCCCCCAGCCCAGAAATCAACACCCTGAGTCAGAGTCAGGGCACTGCCCGGAAGGCGGAGCCCACCAGCCCTGGGGCCCCAATGACAAGGCCTGCCTAAGGTTTGCGGGGTGCTCAGGGCAGGCCCGCTCCTGGCCCCCTTACCTTCCAGAACATGAAGCTGACGGGATCGACCACGGTAGGCTGGACGATCTCTCGCCCAGGGAAGATGCCCCAGGTGACTGCGTTGGGCTGCAGCTCAGGGGCATTGGTGATGTTTTCACCCTGAGGGCAGGTGGGGGGCGGGGTCAAAGCAGACCTGGACTAGACACAGCAGTCCTTTCCTGGCCTGGGAACTCGCAGGGGTGGGGGTGGGGGTGGGGGTGGAGCAGGGCTTTGCTCCCTCCCCTCCACTGCCCCTCCTAGCCCAGCAACTCCATGAAAGGCCGAAAGGCTGGGGGCTGGGCACTTCCTTTCTCCTCCCGGTACTCCAAGCTCCACATCCCCCACATCACATCCCCCACATCCGGTGGCTCCTGCTGGCTTACTCTGTGATCTGTCCCCACGTGTCTGCCCAGCCAGGCCACTCTGCTACTCGGATTGCCACAGTGGCCTTGCATTCTAGTCTTACCTGGTCCTGTTATCCACACCACTGTCCACTGTGACCTGCCTATGACAAAACATGGAGCCAAGCCACCACTGCTGGGAAAAGCTCTCTCGCCTTTAGGGGAAAACCCAAATTCCCAGCAGGACAGTCAAAACTTTCCAACTTACTCTGAACCCACTTGGCAACGTCCCATAGGCTGGGCAGACAATACCTTTGCACACCCTCCGCCCTTTCCCTGTGCCCTCTCCTTGTCCTCAAAGATTCCAACCACATGGGACCCCGCCAAGCCTTCCCTGACCTCCCAGATTAGACAGACGTCCCTTCCCTGGGTCCTCAGCATCCTATAGTAAATCTTACTGTTGAAAGTGCAACAGGATTTGTAATTACCCACGGACTGGGCCCCCTCCCTAGACCAGGGACCCTCTGAGCTGAGGGTAGGGGCCTGGCTCTGGGCATACGTTTCCACCATGCCTGACCAGGGCTGGGTGCTCAGCTCTTGCTAAGGGGGGAGGAAACACGGCACCTTCGGCCCAGGACTCTGGGCCTGCTGAGCACTGTCTAAAGCCCGGGAGCCGGCCTACCTTGACGTCCACGATGTGGTAATTAACCCGGAGCTCGTACTTCTTCAGCACCTGCAAAAGCGCCCCCACTGTCTCGCGGGAAGTGAAGAACTCCAAGTAGGCCTGTGGGAGGGGGAGAGGCACCGCCACATCAACCCCAGTCCTTGCATGCCCCTGCTCCTTGTGTGCCGTGACAATGGACGCTGGCCCTCCGGACCGCCCCGGGGAGGCACCCACGCAGACACGCATGGCAGGACTTGAGACACTGGGGCTAGTGTGGCCACGTGGATCGAATCATGAACTGAGAGCTGGCGAATGCAAGCAAGGGGGACGCGAACAGGTACATGGGATTTCTCGGTCTGGAGAGCTCTAAGGGGCATCGGCCACCCTTCTCCGAACCAGGGAAGGCTCCAAGGAGAAGCCACTTCGGAAGCTGGACCAGAGACCCCGTTTGGTAAGCCAAGACACAGGAGAGAGACCTGACACATCCCGGCCTCTCCACTCACTGGAGGCTGACACGGACACCGAGGGCTTCTCCAGCACCAACTGTCTGTCGGGGATGAGGCTGGGTTCCTAGCCCACAGGGGGAGCACTATTACCCCATTTCACAGATGAGGAAACTAAGTCCAGAGAAGTTGAGCAACGTGGCTGCACTGAAGGTAAAAAGCAGAGCTGGGACTCAAACCCAGGTCTTTCAAATTCCAGAGCCCACAAGCTATAGTTCTAGAATGTCGTTTTAACTCCAGCAGTCCTAGGAGAAAAGTGTCAACTTGGGGGCACCAATAGCAGTTCCATGTAGAGAATGCTTCCTACGTTCTTCCCATGTGCCAAGCATTTCACGTGCTTTGTCACATTTAGGCCCCAGAACGTGATGGGATCTATCCCCATTTTACAGAAGAAAGGTCTGTCTGACTAAAAACGTGAGCTCCTATCCAATCCGATCCTCTGCCCCTCAGAACAAAGAGACCCCAGGGAGGAAGGCTTCTCTGTCCCCATCCCCGGGGAACCCATGGGTGCCGGCCGAGGTGGGGCAGCCCTGTGTGTCCCTGCCGCACCTTCTGGAAGACATAGCCCCCACTGGGGCCCCAGCCCACAATGGGGTCAGAGGATGGCTTCCCATTGATGTTGGGCTGGGAGTTGATGGTGAGGATGCCCTGCCGGTTCACTCGCAGCAGCTCCTCCTTCATCAGGCTGGTCTCGGCCGCCAAGGGCTCGTCATTCCAGGGCAGGCAAGTCACCTGGGGGAGAGGGCAAGCCGGGCTGGGGTAGCCATCACACCGGGCACCCTGGGCTCCCTCCCTCTCCAGGGCTCTGCCTGTGCGTCCACCAGCCCTTCTAGGCACCCCAGGTAGGGACTTCACAACTCATCCTTCCCTTTGCTGAGGTGCCACATCCAGACAGAAAGAGGGGAGGCTTGGGGTGGTGTGAGTCACAGCCCCGAGGTCTGGCCCACAGGGAGACAGGGCGGGGGATATAACTGGGGACCCCCACCCCAGCACCACTCACCTTGTAGCCTTGCTGGTTGGGCTCTCCCGAGAGGTAGTGGGCAAAGACTTCAAAGACACTTTCTTCACTGGTCAGCTCCTCCCCCCACATCTTCAGTAGCTCTTCCCTCGGGGACTTACTCTTCAGGTAGAAGAGGTAGTAGTCCTTCAGCTCCCCGAAAGCTGGAGAGGAGGAATTGCCCCTGGCACAGGAGGTGCCCAGAGGGCAAGGCACACTCCTGACCTGGGGCTCCTGGCATCCACTCTCCCAGGGGGCATTCCTGTGACTCTTGTCCCATGCAAAAAAGCAGGCAAATAAGCAGGCAAACTCCCTCTGCCTCCCTCCCAAGAAACAGGATGCATTTGCAATGGGTTGCCTGCAGGTGCTCACCAGCGGCCATTAGGGAATTCATCCCACTCCTGCGTGCGGTAGATGTAACTCTTTGGTCTGGAGGCCCAGAAGATAGGACGTACATCTTCCTCCCGGCGCTTGGGGTGGGCACTGACAGCCCAGGGCAGGGGACGCCTAGGTGAGAATGGAGTAAGAATGAGTAAGGGACTGGCTAGAGGAACCAGAAAGGGCGGGGGTGGGGGGGACACTGAGTTCTCTGACTGTGCATGGAGTTTCCACTGAGACAGAACCCTAAGGGTACGACTAGCCATAGCAGACATCCCTCTGTACCTCCGTGGTGGTCAGCACTGCTAGGGCGTACTCATTTTGTGACCTCTTTCTAACTTCCCTGCCCATCTTACTTTCCTCTGTGCCTCCCGGGCCCAAATTCAGGGCCAATGGCTTCACCTGGGGTCCTCAATCCACATGCCGAGACGCTTCAGCACCTCTGTAGTGGCCATCTCACGGTTGAGGGTGTAGAAATGGAGGCCTGGCACCAAGCCACTGGTCAAAAGCTGCTGGCACAGGCTCACAGCCTGCTCAATGCCATAGTTGCGGATGGCAGCATCATTGTCTTTGATTGGCTCAATCACATCCTTGATTTGCTGTGGCACCTCCAGCTTGGACAGTTTCACAAGCTGCCGAAGGGAGTGGTAGCCCTGTATGAGACACAAGAAGCTGTGAGGTGCCATCTCCCAGCCTGTCTCTCCCCTGAAATACTTACCACCCTTTCCATCCCCACCAGGCCTCCCGGCCAACGGCAGTGTCACACAGAGTGACTCGGGAGAGTCAGTCCAGATTGTAGGAGCACCCCTGCCTTGTCCTCCTTCTTCCACAGAGTCCAGCAGCTGCCTACAGCATTCCTGCCCTCAGGNTGAGCTAGCCCTTCTGCCCCTAGGTGCATTTATTGATAAGCCGGTGGGCATCAAGGCCAGTGGCTCCCAAGCTGCACTGCTCATCAGCACCACCTGTCAAACTTAAGAAATAATATGCAAGTTCCCAGGCCCCACCTCAGACCTATTAAATCAGAACCTCCAGACAGGGGATCTGGAAATCTATCTTTCAAAGAAGTTTTTCAAATGATTTTGATGACAGTCAAGTTTGGGAAACATTGATTTTACCAAGATTTATAATGAGAGTTATAATCCCTCTTAGCGACACTTGTTAGCAAGCCCCTCCAACAGACACTGTTGCTGTTTTGGGTGCGGGAGGGTGGATGAGAGGTGACCAAAGTGGGCTGGCCCGTTGCAAGGACTGGAGCATCTGTCCGAAGGGAAATCTACTGAGCATCAGAGATTGGCATTTCACCCCCAGGGCCCTGGCCTGTGCTAGGAGGGGGGTGAGGGAGTCCACGGCCCTCCTGGGACCCTCACCTGAATAGGAAAGATTCCGGGGAGGATGGGGCAGGTAATGCCTATCTCGCTGCAAGCCTTAACAAACTGGAAGAATGTGTCAGCCTCAAAGAAAAGCTGGGTGATGATGAAGTCGGCTCCTGCAGATACCTTCTCCTTCAAGTACTTCAGGTCGGCCTCAAAGCTCCCTGCGTCGGGGTGGCCTTTGGGGTAACCTGCCGACAGGGATGACAGTAGGGAGAGGCTGGCTCCCAAGTTCTCAAGGTGAGTGAGGAAGAGACCAGGAAGCTGGGAGCAGAGAGCTCGCTGCCTCAGAGGTTCTGGACTTGTCCCTTGCAATACCGCAGCACGGACAGTCCGAGACGGTGAGTGGCTGAGCTCAGGACGATGCACTTCTCACTCTGGACATGACCCTCAGTGAGAGGTGGCCTAGGGCCACCCGCCCAAGAGTTGGGGGCTTTGGCACCAAACTGCCCATGCTGTCCTGCCTCAGGTCTGTGGCAAGCAGCCGGGCAAATCAGGCCAGCACACTGCGGCCACAGAAAAGAGAAAATGCCACGTGGGCTCCTGGGCTGGAGTCTGGGCACTGGACTCAAAACCGTGCTTTTAATTTAACATGAAAATTACTCAGGGGTCCAAGAGAGTGAATATTAGGAACCACATTACCCAGGGAAGAACTGAAGAAGGTGGGGATGTTTCACCTGAAGGGGAGAATGGAGAGAACACCGAACTACTTCCAAAAGCCCAAAGGTCTGTCGCAGGGGAAAAAGGATTCACGTTCATGAAGTTCCGTATGAGTCCTAGTCTGTGTTGCTTCAGATGACAGATAGGATCGGTCCCACTGGAATGAGCACCCCGCCACCCCACAAGTCACAAGCTCCTGGAGCGTGAAGCACTGGGGGCTGCTGGGATGACCACGTGCCGGGGAGGCCAAGGATGGGATTCCAGAACTGCCTGGCAGGCGGGACCGTGGGTCACCTGGGCTCCTTACTAGCTCCCTAAACCTTACGACTGCTTCCTTCCCTGAGCAACTGAACTCACGAACAGCCATGTTTGCTGTCTGCAAAGGACGACCGTAGGCCTTCAGGAGGCTATAGCAGAGCGTTGGCTTCCTGAGCCTGAGCCCTGGGCAGGACCCCGAGCCGGGCTGCTGCGGAGCCAAGCTGCTTTGCTGTGATAAGGCCCTTCTGTTCTGCAGAAACCCCAAGTCATCAAAAATGAATATAAAAACTCTTGTCTCAGGGGGCGAACGGGTGGGAGGACCGAGCACCACCATTTCACTTTCAATAACGAGGCTATTTTTCCAGCAGGAATTTCAAAAACAAGGAGGTTTTAAGAGCTGAAACCGTAGCCCTAAAGCCTCAATATCACCAAACACATGTAGCGTTGGCTCACGTTTAGGTCTTGCCCTGTTTACTGTATTTTCTGTCACACCCAACGTGGTGTTTCTCGACCCCGATCGTCGTGCTCGTCCACTTTATGACAGGCTAAGCTCCAGACCCCTCAGCAGCTGCAAGCTCACAGCTCAGCCGGTCTCCGCGCACGACCCCCTAATGCCTACGGCACATGTGCACATTCCCCAATTTACTAACCAAATGGTGGCCCGTGTATGAACAGGCGGAAATGCTATGTCCCGAACTCCTCATTGGGGCCTCCCAGACTCACCTAAACGCCCCCATTGACTGGGATGTGTGGACATGCACATGGGAGCCTGGGACTAAGTTCGAAGCCACTGGCAACAACTAACTTCCCTGAGGCCACATGGATTAGTTTTTTAAACTCACGCCACTTTGATATGCTACTCCAGAATGCCGCCATGTTTGTTTTAATATAAGGATGATACGATTTCCCCAACAAAATTTTGAGAAAAATTGTCATGCCGAGATGACGGGTCATAGTAATCCCTGGACTTCTTGCGTCCCTGGTGCCTGCTGCCTCACCACACCCGAGCCCCGGCTGGAGAAGCTGAGGCCCGATCCCAGTGAGTGGAGTGGGAGGGAAGGCCACCCCATCCATTTTGAGGTGAACCTTGCCTCTTGCCTGTAGCCCCTGGAACTGGAGCTGAGCCGATCCAATGCTCTCTCCTGAGAATTTGGAACGGACTCTGAGGCCTGTCAGTCCGTCAGGACTACTGGCTGGAAGTGACCGTGTACACTCAGGAGCAGGCGGCTGGTCACGTGTGTGCAAAAGTGTGCGTATCAGGGCTCCTAGAAGCACGGAGCATGTGCGCAGTGGGAGGCAGAGATGGGGGGCCGTGTGGCTCCAGACAGAATGAGGGAGGCCTTGCTTTCTGACTGCTTCCTGGTCCAGGGCCTCGTGAGGTCAGGTACCATTTCCTGATGGGGGTTCTGAAATTCCCTGGCCCCCCTGTCTTAACAAATATCCTTTTTTTGTTTAAAAAAAGAATAGGGCTGGGAAGCAAGCTAAGAGAGAGAAAAACCTCAGGGCTGGCGGCAGCCTGGCAGGTGGCAGGTGACAGAACGGAAGCAGGGGCACAGTGTGATGCGCCTCTGAGCCTCCCTCCCCTGCCACAGGCGCGGGCCCATGGCGCCCTGGGTCACCGGGTCCTGAACTGAATGCCAGTGGGCCCTCTGTGCCTCTCTGGGCGTGTCACGCCTTCCCTTCCCTGTCCCCCTGTGCTGGGAAGGCCCAGCCACTCACCTGCCACACAGATGTCAAAGTAGTCCCCGAACTCGCTTCGGATGTGCCTCACCAAGTCTGCGGCATAGCTGAAGCCTCCCTCCTCCTCTTCCCACTGGTCACCCACGGGGTCTGCAGGGGTGGCAGGGGCCACGGTCACTGGCTCGCCCCCACGCTCCAGACGGCCTTTTTGTTCCTTCTCCTACCGTACCCCAGGGGCCACGGTCTCCTCAGAGATGGAGCCTTGATTTCCTCCAAGTGTGTGTCTCCTCCTCCCAGCGTGGCCCTTGGCAAACGGTGGCCGGGAAGACAGCAGCCATCCTGTCAAGCACTTACCGAGCACCAACTCCTCGGGCAACGTGCTGGCAGCGCTAAGCAGGGGACAGCTGCTGCTCTGCCGTTAGCCTGGAGCATCTGACGTCCCTTCCCAGTCTCAGTGTGTTCCGGCACCCTCACCCAACCCCACTGGTCACTCTCCCACCCTCTTGGAGCTCTTGCCTCCGGGGAGAATTTTCTATTCAACTCAAGGGAGTCCTTATGGGGAGCGCGAGGCCACAGAATCCCACCCACCCAGGTCCCTCTTCCCACACTCAGGTGCGTGATGACACCAGGTACCAGAGGCATGAGTAGCTGCCTGCCCCTGGGATCAATGCCAGAACCACGCTCTTTGATTGGGCCCAGAGCTGGGGCCGGCCAGCAATCGATAAAGCTGTGTGTAGCCAGGGCAGAGGCTAATCGGGCAAGGCTGCATTCCTGACTGAACTCCTATGCTGAGGTCAAGAGGTCAAGAAATGGCTCCCTCCGTGTGGTACCAACAGCGCTCACTACCCACAATGCCTCCTGACACTACTGGCTGGGAGGGGACGCTCAGCGGGGGACCCAGAGAAAAGTAAAGGACCGTTCCAGAAGACAGAGGGGCCTTGGAGGAAGGAAGATCCCAGACAGTAGAGGGCTGGCTCCACACCTCCCCTCAACGCCAAGATGTTCTTCAGGCCCAGCCGCCTGGCCTTCTGCAGGTAGCCTGTGATCTGCTCCCGGCTCTGACAGCAGCAGGTCATGTGCAGGATGGTCTCCAGGCCGCAGTAGTTCACGGCCGTGCTGGCGATCATCATGGAGGAGGTCTCCTTGTCTGAGCCGGGGTCCCCTGCTGGGTGCCAGGTCACATCTATGAAGAGGGGGCCACCTGCCCCCATCCGATCAAACCTGTAGGTAATTTCTTTCTGAAGAGGGGCTCCTGAGAGCACATCGCCCTTCAGCACCTTCCCATGGGCTCTGGGAGGTAGGGAAACATCACAGGCAGGTCGTAATCAGACGACCTACATTCATATCCGGGCTTTGCTACTTATTAGCTGTGTGACCTTGGGAAAACTACTTAATCTGCCTGAGCCTCAGTTTCCTCATTTCAAAAATGTGCCAGAGAACAGTACCTACTTCATAATAATAACACTATGGAAATATTACAATAGATGGCTCCACAGCCCTGAGAACAGTGCTTGGTACGCACTGAACACTCAATCAGTGTGAATTCCTATTACGATGATGATTTTTTTTTTAAGGATTTTATTTGAGAAAGAGAGAGAGAGAGAAAACTAAGGGGGGGTGGAGGGACAGAGGGAGAGGGAGAAGCAGACTCCCCGCTAAGCGTGACCTGAGATCATGACCTGGGCCAGTATCAGACGCTTAACGGACTGGGCCCCCCAGGGGCCCCAATGATGATTATTATTGCAGAGATAACTGATATCAACAATGCAACCCTATGTGAGAGAGCAGCCCTGCAGCCTTTCCAAAGTGCTTGCACATGTATTATCTAGAGTAAGACATTTCGATGGTCAAAGGTACCGGGAACCCTCAGAGTGGCAAGCAGAGGCTCACTTTAGGAAGAGGAAAAAGAGGGTCAGCAGACACAAGTTTCTTTCATGTTACACCCCCCCCGTCCCCGCCCCCAGTGCAGCAGCCAGCAGCCTTTGAGAACACGGCCACAGTTCCTGAATGAGACTCAAGAGCCACAGGTGTGCACACTCACCTGTCTGACCAGCTATAACATGGTATTTAAACACCCTGTGCTGGGGCGCCTGGGTGGCACAGCGGTTAAGCATCTACCTTCGGCTCAGGTCATGATCCCAGGGTCCTGTAATCAAGCCCCACAGTGGGCTCCCTGCTCAGTGGGGAGCCTGCTTCTCCCTCTCCCTCTGCTGCTACCCTTGCTTCTGCTCCCCCTTCTGTCAAATAAATAAAATCTTCAAAATAAAATAAACACCCATGTGCCTTTAAACTTCAAAACTTTCAGAGCGATGCATGAAAAATACAAATAGTAAAACGTATAAACTTTTTAAAAAAGGAACTGCAATTCATAAGGCGCTAACGTGATTCATTTGGCATTTCCAGATTTCGAGAAGCATTTAAGTTGAATTCCTAACTTACTGAAAATGTTCTCCAAGCTGCTGTTTTATGACTTCCTAAACTGTATTCATGCGCCAGCCCCAAGTTCCGCCAAAGAATGCAGCCCGAGAGGACCAACACTTTTAACCCGTTGAAGAATGCGTCTAAAAATTCCAGATGTGGGGCGCCTGGGGGGCTCAGTCGGTTAAGCATCTGCCTCCGGCTCAGGTCATGATCCTGGGGTCCTGGGATCGAGCCCTACATAAAGTCTGCTTCTCCTTCTCCCTGCCTCCCACTCATGCTCTCTCTCTCTCTCAAACAAAAAAATCTTAAAAAAAAAAAAATCCCAGATGCCTGCAGGGACTTTTGCTGACAGCTGAGAAGTTGCGGCTCCAGTGGTCTACCCTGCTCTTTTCCACCCCCTCTGGCTGCCTTTTCCTGCCGGGTCAGAGTGCGGCCTGGCAGCAGGGCTGCGGCTTTGCCTCCCCCAGGAGCCCCCTCACTCTGACCCCACTCGCCAACTATATCAACTCACCTTGAGATGAGATTGACAGCTCCCTCAGCCGTCCGAGGAGGGAAGAATTCTAGGGAGAACCACTTGTCACCAGAGTCCATCCTCCGCCTCATCTTCTCCCTGAGTCTGTCGTGGCGCTCAGGGTCCAGCCCGGGTGTGGAACATCTCGAACTCTCCTTGGAGCTCTCACTGCCACTGCTGCTGCCCTCCGAACGGGGAGGGGGGCCGCCATCCCCTCTGGGTTCGTTCACCATGGCCCGGTTCCTGCTGCACAGAGTGGGGGCAGGAGTGTCTGAGGGCAGGCAGCCAAGTCCCGGAGTGGCAGGGTCAAGTGAGATGCGGTATTTCCAGCAGGAAGAAGGCCAGGGAGGGTAAAGGTGACAGTGCCCCCACCCAGTTGCTCCACATACCACAGCTGTGACTGTCTCTCGCTGCCTCCCTCAAAGCTTTGCCCTCCACAGCCGCCTGGCTCCAAACAAACCAACCCCCACCCCGCACAGAAACATGCTCCTTCAGCCCAGGGATCCTCGGTGTCAGCTACCTGATGGAGGGTGGCACTGAGAACCTCACCCTGCCGGCCTCCAAAGCCCACATTCCTAGGGAGGGGCCGCGGGGTCTGGCTGGGAGAACCTTGGGTGTTGGATGGTCCATTTCTGCCAGCAGGGACCCAGAGTGGGTGGGGAAGAAACAGGAGGAAACTTCCCCAGCGAGTGTGTTCCTCTGGGTAGAGGGAGCTGTGACAAGGGAAGAGCCCAGAGCTAGACGAGCTGGGGCCCTGCGCAAGGGGGCGGGGGCAAGGCTTCCAGGCGAGAGGGAGGGCTGAGGCTCTAGTTGCAGACGCCGGATGGAAGGAGGGGGATGTTGACGGGAGACTGCAGGGGTTGGTGGGTAGGAGGCCAACAGACGTTCAGGGTCACTGGATTACTCTCCAAAGAAGGCAGAGCCGCCTGGCCCTGCCTGGAACAGCTCCTGTTACTTGGAACAGTCTGGATGCAGGAGGGAAGGAGTGTAGGCATGACGAAGCAGCCGGATTTCTCCTGAGTTCATGCTACTCCAAAAAAGACCCGGTCGTGGGTTAGAACTTGACACTGGCTGGGTTCCACAAGTAACCGAACCCAAATTCAATCAAGGGCATGAATTTGTGTCCTACTCAGAACAAAAGCTGTCCCATCTGTGCCTGCCTTCCAGGCTGTTCTCCCTATACACACCACCCAGGTCAGTTAATTATAGCGACTGCACAGCCACCACATACGAAGCCCTGAGCCATGGCAACCACACGCAGGCCAGCAGAGGGCACGGACTCACTGGCCAGTTTGGTGGGGAAAACAAAACAAATACTTAAAAGCAAGACAGAACACAACTCTTGTACAGCAATGTGCAAACACACATTTTTAGTAGTGAAAATCCAATGTGTGGTGACATGGAGTATCAGAGGAACAACCAGGGGAAGTTCATCCCTTTCAGGGAACAGCCACTGCTAAGCCTGGGTTCTTAACTATTTTGGGGTCCTAGACTCCCAAGAAACCGATGAACTCCACTGCTCCTCTCCCCCGAAACACACAAGCGCACATAACTCCAAAGTGAAGGAGTTAAGACCAGAGTAAAAATATTTGTACCAATGATTTTTCTTCCTAGGGATGCCCATTTTCATCCTGACCTAAAACTCTAGCTTCTCAGCAGGGATGGCCATCGCGAGTAAGGAAAGGGAGAATACTGGGCGCCTGGGTGGCTCAGTCGGTTAAGCGTCTGTCTTTGGCTCAGGTCATGATCTCAGGGTCCTGGGATCGAGCCCCGACATCAGGCTCCCTGCTCGGTGAGGAGCCTACTTCTTCCTCTCCCTCTGCCTGCTGCTTCCCCTGCTTGTGCTATCTCTCAAATAAATAAATAAAATCTTAAAAAAAAAAAAAAAGGAAAGGAAAGGGAGGATATCAAGATCAGCCTAACTGGCCTTTCTTCTGAATTCAGAGAGTGGTTCATTAACTGTCTGCTGGAACAAAACCAAAAGAGAGGGGGAGGAAGCCGAACTACCTACCTGCCCTTTCATTTATTTAATAAAGACTTATTGCATTCCTAGTTAAGTGCCAGGCGCGTGCCTTCTTCAACCTCCTTTCTCACATCGCTGCTTACCCATCTTAACCTGGACTCCCACAGCACCATAGGGCTGCAATCCTCTCCTACCCCTCAGTTCCCTGAGACCAGGGCCCAATATCCTGCCGGTGGCATCCCCCATGCCTGGCACACAGTCGTCACAGCCAGCACTCAGTGAGCGCCAATGGGTCAAGCGCTGTCACTCTGTTCTCAAAATAACCTTCTGCCATTTACCGACCACTTGCTTAATCTGTGCCCTGCACCGTGCAGTGCGCGAATACGAAACCCACCCCGCCCAGAAGGACCGGAGTGGACACCTGGGCGCAGCCCGATGCAGTGGGCGCCAGACACTGCGGTGCTCGGCTGGCAGGCCGGTTTAAAAGGCCAGAGCCGGAAAGACGCCTCTGGCATCCGGCTCGAAGACCACGAATCAAGTCACCGGGTCACTGGGTCAAGGTGGGGGCGGGGACGCGGGCCCAAACCCGGTCCCAAGGGGGCTGGGTCACCACCCCCGTCTCAGGGCCGCCTCCTCCCCGGGGTCCCCTCCGTCCAGGCCGGGGACTGAAAGTGAGTTTTCCCTTCAGGGCTGGAAGTCACCGGGGGGGGGGGGGGG
>NW_024425786.1:8674610-8701826 GCF_017311325.1 Ursus maritimus
GGGGGGGGGGGGGGGTCGCACCCATTAGAGGTTACACCGGCCCCCCCCCACCCGAGGGATCGCGCGGAGAGGCGGAAGCCCACTACCTCTGAGAGGCGGGCCGCCCTCCCTCGCTCCCCGCCCCCGGGTGGGTGGTCCCCCCTTCCCGGATATCCCTCCCTGGCGACCCCACGTCTCGCCTCCACTCACCCTGCCGTCACGGGTGACTCAGAGCGCGCGCGCCCGCAGCAGCTGCTTGACCAGTGTGTGGGCGCGTGCGGGGGGCGGGGCGTGCGGGGGCGGGGCGCAGGTGTCAGGTTGCAGAGGGAGGCGGGACGAGAGGGCGGAAATCATCCTTGCGGGCGACCGGAAGCTCCGTCCCCAACATGGCCGCGCCCAGAGGTCTGTTGGAAAGCTGGCCTTCCACCGTCATGTGACGCGGGCCCTCGCCCCACCCGTCTGCAGCCACTCCCTGTCTCCGTCCCTAGCTCCAGAGGACCACGTGACACTGTCGGGCCCAGTCACGTGAGGCGCGGATTCTGGGTGGGAGGGGGTTGGCGGAGGGTTCCAGAGTGGCAGTAAAGGAGGGAGATGGCGGGGTGCAGGGGGTCCCTGTGCTGCTGCTGCAGGTGGTGCTGCTGCTGCGGTGAGCGTGAGACCCGCACCCCCGAGGAGCTGGTAAGGAGCGGGCGGAGCCCTTCTGGGGAGGGGGCGGTTGCCAAGGGACGGCGAGAGGCGTTGCCGGGGGGTGGGGCCGGGCCGAGCTGGGGCCGCAGGTGGCAGCGGGTGGGGCCTGGGCACCGCAACCTAGGCTCTCAGAAGCATCTGCCGCGCTTCCCGTGCCCAAGTCTGGGGTCTTTTCTCATATCCCCTCCCTGGAATCTGAGGGAGAATCCAGGCCCGCTCCAGTTAATCCCATCCATGTTTTCTTTTATTTCCATGTGAAAGGAGTTTTGAATGAAACGAGCGTTTTCAGAATGAGCCCCTTCACTGGACTTTGTGCTTATCAAGCAGCTGGTTTAGTTTCTCCAGCCCTTTCTCACTGTATCCCTCACCTTTTCTGGGTCATTGATAATCCAGCTTCCCTCTGCAAAGCACCCTGGGAAAACTTGAGTTGCTGTGTCCCAGAGTTGACAGGTCCCTTCTGTTTTCACATTCGGTACATTGTCCAATGGAAGCTGAATGTTTTTCCCCTTTATGTGGCATGGGAGATCTTTGAGGTGTCCTGAAGACAAGAGTGGATATTTGGTGAACGTATCAGTAGAAACGAAGGGCTCAGCTGGATGACTATAGATAGCCACCGACATCAGCCCCATCCCAAAAGTGTTTGAGATCTTATTCCCATTTGATAATAGTTCCAGATGATTTGGAAATTAGCAACAGATTTCAATAAATACTTCTGTCTCTTTCTACTTTTAACCATTTAAGTATTTAACCGTTTAACCATTCTGTGGATCTATTTTTCTAGACCATCCTTGGAGAAACACAGGAGGAGGAGGATGAGATCCTTCCAAGGAAAGACTATGAGGTGAGATTCTTAGTTGCTGCCTGGGTTGACAAAGGCAATGAGTGAGCTGGTCACTTCAGACAGAAGCATTAGATTCTAACGAGAGATGCTCTTTGTCTCTCCCACGGGGCGAATGGGTAAGAGGTAATTTCCCTTTCTGAAATGGACTGTTTAACAAGCCCTTTTCTCACCATGACCCCAAAACAAGGTCTGGTCTGTCTCCATGTGTTCATAGATCTGTGGCACCTTAACCTAGACAGAGCATGTTTACCATTAAACTATTTGGTTTTACAACCAGAGACCCAGAGTGAAAGCCACTGATTGCGCGCTCCTAACAGGTGTGGGACAGGAGACCTTCCTTCTCTTCTTAGAGAACTTAGTTTTCAGATGATTGTTTCCTGCCCAAGCAGCTTTTCTCTGAAGTGCTCTTGATTGTAGTTCTAGTTCAAGTATGGGATTTTAAGAGTGTGTCTGTGTGTTTACTAAGGCCAGTGCTGCTGGAGTAAAACCAAACAAGTTTGTTTTTTTGTCATTTCATCAGTTCCTGATAATGTTTCCTTGATTTTTGAAATAACAAAAACAAGCCATCCGTTCTGATAGAGAATTCTTAAGCCGTTTACAAAAAGAAGTTAGGAAAAAACCCATAACCCCACTGATTAAAAGATAACTGTGAACCTCACTGAGTATCCTTTTCCATGCTTACATTCCTGCTTTTTTGAAATAACACAAGTGAGATTCTGCTACATATACTATTTTAACATGTTTTCTCCTCAACTTGAAAGCAATCTTTGTATTGCTAAATACATTTCTATAATATCTTTTTAAATAGAGGAATACTCTTTTATTATGCCACAGTTTATTTAATCTGATTTTTCTGTATGGTGAACTAGTCTTGACTATCCTTTCTTCTTCATCCGTAATGAGCAATTCCAAGAAGTGTGATTAATTTTGTATGCCTAATGCTTTTTTGAAAATGTCATGTACAGGGGCGCCTGCCTTTTTGGGTCATGATGCCAGGGTCCTGGGATCAGCCCCATATGGGGCTCCTTGCTCAGCAGGGAGCCTGCTTCTTCCTCTCCTTCTGCCTCCTCCCTCCTGCTCATGGTCATGCTGTGTCTCTCTCAAATAAATAAATAAAACCTTTAAAAAAAAAAGTCACATAGACTTTTAAAATTCAGTATTTTAGGGCAATAACATACTCAGACTAATTTTCTTTTTTAATATATTGTCTTTTGCTGTAGAATTTGGTGGAACTATTAGCATTTATTACCATAACATGGAATTTTTTTAAAACTTTCATTAGAGAGAAATTCAAACATAAAGAATGGACAGAATAGTATATTGAAACTCCCTGTACTCATCAGTTTTAACAGTCATTCAACTCATGGCCAACCTTGTTTCATCTGGCTCCCATCCCCTTCCCATATTATTTTGAAGAAAATTCTACACATCACATCATTTCACCCATAAATAATTCAACGTGCATCGCTAGAGGATGAGGATTTTTTTTTAGCACACTACAATACCATTTTCATACCTAAGAAATGAACAATAATGCCTTGATATTAAATACCCAGTGTTCAGATTTTCCAGTTGTCTTATAAATGTCATATGATTTTTTAAATGTCCTATGATATTTTAATAGTTTGTTTGAATCCAGTTCCCAGTGAGGTCCTCACATTGCATTTGTTTATCTTTTAAATTTTTCTTAAACTTTTTTTTTTTTTAAGTAATCTCTACCCCCAGCATGGGGCTCAAACTCACAACCCCAAGGTCAAGAGTTGCAAGCTCTACCAACTGAGCTCATAATAATAAGGTGCCCCCTTAAACATTTTTTTTAATCTGTAGATTCCTCCTTCGTCTTTTTTTCCCCTTGCAGTTTACTTGACAGAATAATTTTTATGATTCGGCAGTTTGCCTATCGCGCCACCATGGTATAGCTTAATATGCTAAACTGATGGGAATGCTTTTAACGAATCAAAATCAAAAAAAGCATGGTATCTGTTGATGTATTTCCCCATATTTCTAAAATATTTGTCTCCTTGCACATAGCTGAGAGGTTTGCAAGAATTAGTATAAGAAGCCCCATATTGTCCTGTCACCTTACACTCCCTCGTTGAGCCCAGTAATGTCACCCTGACTGTGTGACCGTGACTGGAGCTTTCTGGCAGCCTTCATCTACTCCCTGGAGCTCACCATGGCTTCTTTGCGCCATTGACCTTGCTGTTCCCAAGACTCCTTCTCTCCTTTTACTAAATTCCACTTGTATTTGTAATGCATTTGTTTTCATCTGGTATGCATGTTTATGTAAATTTCACGGGTTAATGTCGTACGTGAGTCATGAATATTTCTCAATTAACTATTTTCAAGTGTGAGTTTCTTTAGAACGTTTGCTTTGTATAAGCAAATTTAGCTAGATGCTTACTCTGAAAAGTCTGCTCAGATTTTACTAGGGATCAACTAGAAAACACTTCTGTTGAAAATCTTTCTAAAATGTGTTTTCTCCTTCCTGCCCTACTAAGAGTTCACTGTACCTACTTGACTGTTCGATAAGTCGGGGGTCTTACAAGATGTTAGAATCCCTGGTTTGACATCCCTTCTCATTCTAGATGGTTTGAATAACAATAACCCTCTATCTGTGGGATGGGGCTGTTAACCGTGATGTTTTCATGCGGGTCACAGAGCCTGTGTTGCTCTTTTGAATTAGAAAAAGGCATCCCTCAGAGCAGAGGACCTATAATAAAGGGCCTCTCCCTCTGGGCCACAGCGATTCCCCTAGATCAAGGCCTATTGAGGGTGCTGCTCCTGCGAGCACTGAGGTGCCCCTCCTGGTTGAACTTGGGCTTCCTTTCAGCCCCACTTACCCCTGTGGCCACACGCCATTTGGCTCATAACCTTGGGCAGCAGCCCTGCAGGACACCTATACAAATTTTATTTTTTTATAAAGTTGTTAGCGCCCCGAACCAAAGAGCAGATATACAGCAGAAATAAAAGGAAGTTAGTCATCACAAAGGAGAAGTAAACTATCTGGTTTTGGTACATGTTTACAAAGTGTAAAATTCAATTTTAAAAAAAGAAAAGATAGATGTTATGGTGTTAGGCACCCCATTCTTTTACTTAATAATTTTTGCACATTTTCCGCATCTGTCTCTGTGGACCTATCATAATTATCTTATTATATAGTCTCCCATATTTGGATGTTTGATCATTGATTTAATAAGTTGCCTGCTGATGCCCCAGGACCCTTTTAAAAAAGGGATTTGGACTTCAGGTATAAATACAGATGGAAACATCGTCACATGTCACACCTGTGTTTGGCTGACTGCTGACTCTGGCACGGAGCGTGGCCATCGGGCCAGTGCCTAATTTGTTCACCAGCTGATGTGTGGGTAGCAACAGGTTTAGGAAGGCGAGAACACAACAGCAGACCATTTTCCTTTGTTGCCAGACTGCTGCTTCTCTTAGACAACAGAAGAAATAAAATGAGTTGCTGTGGCGTGTTTCTCGAGATGTCTCTGGCGCAAAGGCCGACTTTTTGCAGAGTAGCTGTGTTCTGTGAAGGCAAGTTGAAGGAACCCTGCTGTAGATGTAGTTTTAGGAGCTGTGTCAAATCTCTGCCTCTTCCTAACATGAACTGAACGTTGCTTTTCAAAATAATCTCCACGTTGGTTTGTCTTGTGAATAACGTCTTTCTCATAGAAGCTAACTACAGAAGATACTTACAATTAACCAGTTTTCTAAATTAATTTCGTTCCGGTTAATTGAAACTTTTATTCATGTAGTAGGATAAGATGGGTCACGCTGGTGGTAGCCAAAGGTCTTTTCAGGTTTTGCAGAAGCAGGAAGTTCAAAGCTCGGTTATTGAAAGCTTTTCCCCAAGCGTGAACCTCCAGCAGCCAGCCGCAGAAACATTCTTGTGCCCCAGGCACAGGCTCCCTCAACCGAGGCAGGTCAGAAGGTCCGAGACTCTGCATTTCTAACCTGCGCCTCCCCGGGGGCTCCAGGTCCGCCACCCTGCCCACCCACACTTCGAGTAGCAGGAACCGGAAGCTTTATCCCTTTCCACGTTTCGGTACTTGTTCCTATATGATTGTGACCTTTTTACTCACGTTTCTCTTTCAGAGTTTGGATTATGATCGCTGTATCAATGACCCTTACCTGGAAGTTTTGGAGACCATGGACAATAAGGTGAGTCCCTTATTGACCTCTTGGCACTGAATCGATCTTACAGCGGCTTCTTTTTCCCATCGAAATGCTCCTGTAGATAGCCTTACCCCCTGGCTTTTACCCCTTTCGGGAGATATCAGCGTATATTCCACCGCAGAGTTTGGCTGCGGTGCACCGCTGCCGGTGCACCTGGCCCAGGCTCTTAGAGCTCATCCTTCTGGCATCCTAAAGCACCTGCCATACTAGACACCACTACCATGCTTGCTGTCTCTGTGGAATTTAGCCTAAAACTGGCTGGCCCAGATGTGCTCCTTCCCTGCTGCCAACAAGACCATATAACAAACTGAGTCTCTTTCCCTGTGTGAACAGAAGGGTCGCAGGTACGAGGCGGTGAAGTGGATGGTGGTGTTTGCCATTGGAGTCTGCACTGGGCTGGTGAGCAGGCGGGGCGTGGGGCACGGGGGGGTGCGGTGGGGGCATCGGGGGGTCAGAGGGCAAGTGATTTGTTTGCCATGCTAACAGAGACTGCCTTTTCTTTTTCCTTTCTTTTTTTCCCCCAAATAATAATCCTGACACTGTTTTTCACACCTTCTTGCTTTCTCTTGATGAAATGAACCCTATAACACTGTACTCTTTAAAGCACTCAAAGCCTTGGTCAGAACCGAGCTCTTATGATACGGTATGGTCCTGTCAGGTGGACAGCATAGTTGGGGGAGCGCTTCATGGAAATTTGAGGTCACTCTGTAGGGAAAAAGCAAAATAGTGCAACAAAACCAACCAATTACAGCCTTTCCTTCAGTTTGGCATGCCGGTAAGCAGGACGCCATCAATCTCAGTGAATTTACTGTGCTGTCTCGGGCTTCTTTCCGGCGTACTGCTTGTGTTGTCTAGAAGGTAGGGTCGGTGGCTGTGGATAGAGGAATATGCCTGAACGCACGGCGTTCTGGGGTCAGCTGCTCACAGACGAATCACAGGCAAGGAAAGATTATGAAACCCTGCCAAATTGTGTGGTAGCACAAGGCCTGGAATCCTAACTGCTGACCTAACCACACTTACAGCTGGGGAAGAGAAACTGGAAAAGTCAGCAGACGGTCAAAATGATACATGTCACATCTGATTTTCTGTCATTACAGTGTTCAAATAGGCTGTCTTCGTCCGTTTGGGCTACTGTAATAAAAATATCATACACTTGCCAGTTGCTTAAACAACAGATGTTTATTTTTCCCAGTCTCGGAAGCCAGAAACTCAAGATCAAGGTGCCAGCAGATTTGTGTCTGGTGAGGGCCTGCTTCCTGGCTCCTGGCTGTGTCCTCACAGGGCAGAAGGGGGCAAGAGCTCTCAGGGGGTCTTTCATAAAGCCAATGATCTTACTCGTAAGGGCTCCACGCTCAGGACTTAATCACCTCCCAAAAGGCCCCACCTCCTAATGCCATTCTAACCTAGGGGTTAGAATCTCAACAGATGAATTTCGGGGGGGGGGGGTACGCAAACCTTCAGCGTGTAATAGGTTATATATATTTCTAAGCAGTGGCCCGTTTCTCTCACTGGAACGGATTACGGGTCTCGTTCTTGACCCTGCATGATGTACCCATGAAATGTAAGCACGCATTTAGTATAATCTAGCCACAAAGGCTGACCAGTTTTTATTTTCCTGGCATTTGTCAAATGTTTACTGTAGTAAATTCAGAGGTCAAGGAACATTTTACTAGTTAAGACAAATGGCATTCAGAAGGCCTCTTTGGTAACGTTCTCGGGTGGGGGGATCTTGGGTTGATTTTACTGTACTATTGCAGTTTCAGAGTGTCTGTTTTGCTATGTATGTTTCTGGTTGCAAATTTCCCTGTAGTAACCATAAGCGTGAGCCATTTACTTGTTAGTGTTTCTGCTGCTTTCCTATCACACTCCTTTGAACTGCCATTTATCAATGCTAGCAACTTCACCAGTCCCCTCATGCTGCTGGAAGGCAGACTTGCCTTTTTAACTTAGCAACCAGCTCCTCTTGCAACTGGCTCTCTTATCCTTCCATCTGTCACAACCTATTGCTTCAGTGTTTAAAAGCCTCGGGGCATTGGCTTGAGGGACGGCCAGAGTTAAAGGCCTGAAGCCTTTGATCCTGAATCCACCAAATCACAAGGCTTCCCAGCTCTCCGTGAAGCCCAGAGCAAAGACTTGGGGCTTAAAGTGGACTGGTGGAATATGAGTGGTTTTCTCTTACTTACCAGGGTAACCATTGGCTGCAAATCAAAACTGTAATATAAAGTATAAATAGTAATAACAAACATGTAAAAGCCATATACATCTGAGTAAATGTTTTTCAAAGTAATATCTTCAGCTATGTGCTTATTCAGCTAAGTAACACTGAAGATATTATCGGAGTTCTTCTGAAACTGTCTCCAGAAAATGCCAAGCAGCCCCTCACACGATTCCGGGTGATTTCTCTAGTCACCAGACAGTCTTCCTTGGTTTCACATCTTTAGCCTTTCCCTTTGTTTTACGCTCCTTCTCTCAGCTTAGCTGTGCCCCCTTCCTTTGTCCTCTGGAGGGGTGGTGGGGCCAGGCTGGCAGGGAATCTCCTGGTGTGTCAGAGTGACTAGCAGGAAACCCTTTCACTTGTTGCCTCTTGGTGACGTGGGTGCATATGCCAACCGAGAAAGGCCGGGGGGGCTCACAGCTTTTGAGCGAAGTGCCTGGGCCACAGTGGGGAAAAGCTGTGTGACGCTTTGCTTGCTCTTCACAGGTGGGTCTCTTTGTGGACTTCTTCGTACGCCTCTTCACCCAGCTCAAGTTTGGAGTGGTACAGACGTGTATCCTTTTCGTGGTTCTTGGTGTTCCCAGATGTCAGCAGTTTCTGACCCTGCTTTCTTGTCTGGAGAATAGGAGACATGATCTAGTGAAGAGCTATTTATTAACCACTTGGCTTAAGTTTTTAATTATCATTGCAGGATATAACAGGAAGAGTTTAAGAGAGAGAGACTTGTATTCAGGTTGATAAGACACAGATACCACAAAGATGCCTCTTCTTTCCACTCAGCTATAAATTCATTATAGTTCTAATCAAAACTCCAGTAGAGTTTTTCGTGGAACCGGAAAATTCTCTTCCTAAATTTGTTGGGAAGAGTAAAGGGCCAAAAGTAGTTGAGACAGTTTTGAAGAAGCATGGCACTTGCCCTACTCAATGTCATAATTGAAGATATAGCCATTGAAACCATGTCATACTGGTACAGGAATTCCCATTTAGGCCAGTGGAAGATAACAGAGGAGCAAAAATTGGCCTGTACATACAGAGAAGTAGGGTGAATGACAGAATTAATGATAAAAGTCAGTGAGGAAGAGATGGACATAATAAAAGATGCTGGGACATTGGTTATCCATCTGGAAAAATATAGATTTCTATTTTGTACTATAAATTAATTCATAATGGATTGGAGATGTAAATAGGCAAAACAAAACTCTAAGAGACTATGTGATGTCAGGAGTAGGGAATAGTTTCTTAAAACTCCAGGAGGCACAAAGTGAAAGGGAATAAATAGATCAAAAAACTTGACCATGTCAAAGTACGTTTATTTTTCATACAAACAAACAACAAAAAGAACCCCTAAACCACAACAGTAAAACACCACAGAGAAATGGAAAACAAGTCCACAGCCCGGGAGAGGTTACTCACTGTGCATTTAAGAGACAGATAATTAGTATCTAGAACACTGGAAGAACTGCAGCTCAGTAAGAAAAAAGCCCAGACAGCCCAATCAAGAAACGAGCAGAGGATGTGAACAGGCAATTCTCAGAAGAGGAAAACGGAATGGTCAATAAACCATTAGAAAAAGGGGCCCCTCTCACCACTAACCAAGGAGATGCAAATTAGATAGATAGCAAGGTACGCCTCCCCTGATCCCAAGTCCCTTTCTCATGCAGGCCTTGGACATGTACAAAGATGTTCATACAGCTTTGCGATTGCAAAAAGGTGAAATCACACCAAATAGGAGAATGGAAAAATTGTAATGTGTTCATACAGTATAATTTTGTGCAGAAGTTACAATGAATGGACCAGAGCTGTGTATATCAGCATGGTTAATTCTCAGAAACTTGAAGGAGAAAAAAGGGAAGTGTAGAATGTGCATAAAGTACAATCCCATTATTTTAGTTTTAGAAACACATACAACAAATGGCTACGTCAAAAATACACAGGGAATGGGGCGCCCAGCTGGCTCAGTTGGTAGAGCGTACAACTCTTGATCTCGGGGTTCTGGTTTCAAGCCCCACATTGGGTATAGAGATTACATAAAAATCTTAAAAAAAAAAAAAAAAATCCAAAAAAAAATACAGTAATTTCAGGTTAGTGGTTTTTCCAGGGGAGAGAGAGACTAACATTTTAATTTTTAAAAGCGGGAGCAAATATGGCATAATGTCAAATTTATTAAAGCAAGGGATTGGGGTGAGGGAGGGGGTTTGTTACTTAAAAATGTTTGAAGTTTGATTTGAAATGTAGGGATCCAGGAGCAAATGGTCAGAAAGGATTCCTGAGACATTTTCAGTGCAAAAAATGGGGTTTTATTAAAGCACAGGGGCAGGGCCCATGGGCAAAAGAGCTGTACCGGGATTGTGAGGAGTGGCTGAGGATATACTTTTAAATTGGGAGGGGTTAGGGATAGCGTTAAGGAATTTGGAAAGTAAGGTTCACAGGACCTTGAGGGTCTAGCTGCTGTTAAGAGAAGGTTATTTAGGGGCGCCTGGGTGGCACAGCGGCTAGGCGCCTGCCTTCGGCTCAGGGCGTGATCCCGGCGTTCTGGGATCGAGCCCCATGTCAGGCTCCTCCGCTGTGAGCCTGCTTCTTCCTCTCCCACTCCCCCTGCTTGTGTTCCCTCTCTCGCTGGCTGTCTCTGTCTCTGTCAAATAAATAAATAAAATCTTTAAAAAAAAAAAAAGGTTATTTAGTACTGTCTAGTAAAACCTTAGTCTTGAGAACCTTCAGTGGATATCAGTGGGCCATATGCTTGGAGGATGATTGCTAACCTGTATCTTTTGGTGGGAGGGTAGAGATAGAGGAAGTTTCCAAGGGGATTTTCATATGTTAAAGAGGACTTAGAGGATCCTAGAGGTGCGGCTATGTCAAGCTAAGGTTGCTTTTCGCCTCTAGCAAAGCATCAACATTGAGGCAGTTGAGCTGCTTGAGGAAGGCCACTCAATACATTGACAAGTATTTGTCAATGAGCTGCAAGTTGTAAGGATATTTAATTTTTTCTACGTTTCTTTTGCCTCTGTTCTCCACATCCGTATTTCATAATTTAAAAATAATTCCTAGGCACCTGGCTGGCTCAGCCTGTGGAGCATACAACTCTTGATCTCGGGGTTGTGAGTTTGAGCCCCACATTGGGTGTGTAGAGATTATTTAAAAATTTAAAAATCTTTAAAAAAAATAAATCTTTTAAGTGGTTCCTTATATAGAAGACCTCTCAGACAGGTTTTTGGGTTATTTTTTTAAGATTTATGTGAGAGGGTGGGGGAGGGAGGCCCGGGGGAGGGAGAGAGACTCAAGCAGACTCCCCGCTGACCATGGAGGTGATGTGGGTCTCGATCTCACAACCCTGAGATCATGACCTGAGCCGAAATCAAGAGTCATGACTGACGCTCAACTGACTGAGCCACCCAGGCACCTATCAGACAGGTTTTTTCTTAAATTTACGTAGGGAGTGTAGGAAGATGTACGGTAAGCAGCCAACATGTTTTAGAAGAAGAGACGCTGCACCGTTTCCTACCGGTGATGGTAGGAATGCCCCCCACTGGCGAGCACGTTTTCCTTAACCCCGGTTCTGTAGCGGTGGAGGAGTGCAGCCAGAAAGGCTGCCTTGCCCTGTCCCTCCTTGAGCTCTTGGGTTTCAACTTGACCTTTGTCTTCTTGGCAAGCATTCTTGTGCTGATCGAGGTGAGGTGGTGTGGGTGTTGCCTTTTGGCTGATGAGGTTTGGATTTCCCCATCTGCACTTCTGGAATGTCTGGAAACGGAATTAGACTTGGGATATAGATTCCTGCAGAAAGCAGCCTCTCCCACACTTAGAGCTGTTTCTGAAAGTAAAGGTTTCTGCCTCTGGTGAGATGACGGAGGAAAAGTCCAGATGAGGAGGGTGGTTCTCAACCTCGGCAGCACATTAGAATCACCTAGGCAACTTTAAAGAGGACTTTATAATTTTAAAATACTTTAAAACTGACTTAAAAATGGCTGCCACCCAGCTCGAGGGAATGAGATCAGAGTCTCCGGAAGTGGAGCGCCCGCATTGGTAGATGCGTGGCCCCCGGGTGACCCCGAATCACCAGGACTTGATAGGAACGCGGCTGAGTCAGAAACGCAGGGTGGGGCCCAGCATCTGTCTTCATAGGCCCACCAGGTGATGCTGACACTGTTAAGGAGGAAGGCCCGCAACCCCCCTCATCAGCGGGGTTGTGGCGCGTAAGCCACAGAGTCGGTGGATTTCGGGTTCACGGGCATCCTTCTCTCCCCCGGCAGCCAGTGGCAGCAGGTTCCGGGATACCCGAAATCAAATGCTATCTGAATGGTGTGAAGGTGCCCGGAATTGTCCGTCTCCGGACGCTGCTCTGCAAAGTCTTCGGAGTGCTGTTCAGTGTGGCTGGAGGTGAGGGGGGTCTTTCTGACTTTTAGCCTTCCAGGTATTCCAAGGGGTGAAGGTGACAAGAAGCACTGCATATGTAAATTAAGTAGATTTGGATTTGAAGGGCCTGCCCTCAAACAGATCTCTGCAGTGTTTGTTGATGGGTTATTTTTTAAACGTAGATACTGAGTTACCCATCAGAGATACAGGACTAGCGCACATTTAGTTTTGAAGTGGAATGATCGTTTAGTTTGTGGAGTTGGTTTTCAGCAAAGTCAGCAAGCTTTTTGTGTAAACAGCCAGACTGTGAAAATTTTAGGCCTGATGGGTCAAGAGGCAAAATGGGAGATAACGATGTAGGTACTTAAACATATATGACCACTTGAAATACATCCATGTGGGATCGTAAAAACCATTCTTAGTTCTCGGGCTATAGAAATAGGCATCGAGCCTGTCTTGGCCCACAGGCCATAGTTTTCTGACTGGTCATATTAAGGTGTATTTTTTCTGATGTGATGAGAATTGGACTCTGTTTCTTACAAAGTCATGTAATCATCTCTGCTGTACAGTTGTCGAAAGGTCTACCTAGCAAAGGTCTTCTAAGCAAGAGAGCTTTCTGTGCTGACTGATGGTCTCCCCCTTTTCCACCTGCTCCCAGGGCTCTTTGTGGGGAAGGAAGGCCCCATGATCCACAGTGGAGCAGTGGTGGGAGCCGGCCTCCCCCAGGTAAGAGCTGATGGGCTGGGAGGATACGTCCCTCAGAGTGGGCCCTTGGTCGAGGCCGTGTCCATGGTTGAGCTTGTAACACATCCATTGGGAGCACCTAACATGGCCTTGGAAGCTGATGGCCGTTTGGGTTGATGTGAAACTGTTCCGTCACTCAGCAGAGAGGGTAACTGGCACCCCCAGGTTTTAACAAGGCCCTTCTGAGTACTCGGAGCAGCGATGGGACATAGAGAAAGTCTGTTCAAATGAAGTCCCCTGGTGCTCCCACAGCCAGTGCTGAGCTCTTGCCCATCAGGCCGTCGATAGATCACTTCCTCGTGGCCAAACCCCACGGGGCTGGAAGCACCGACCAAGGCGGTTCCGGGCCCAGGTCCGTGGCAAGGCCATTTGCAGGAGCGCAGGAGTACTCGCTGCTGCTGTTTGCCGATGTGCTCTCTGCGCCAGACTCTGTGTCCCAGCTTCGTTCGTCTTTAAAGCCACCTCACGGGTTTGGCTGTCCTCGTCCTCCCCGTCCTCAGTTGAGGAAGCCGAGGCTTAGAACTGTCCCAGGACACCAGAGGCCCCCTTCTAAAAGGTTTCCCAGACTCCCTGGCTGCAAGTTCGAGACGTCTCTTTGAACCGCCCCTTGTGGACGGCTAGCTCGGTTAGCTCTCGTGCGCTGAGGGGAGCAAGTCACTGTGGCTGCGGGTTGTCGGTGCAAAGGAGAGAAGACTCTTTCCTCCAGAGCCCATCCGTTGGTCCCTCTCTTGTTACTGTGTCCCCTCCTTCACATCAGGCACCTGGCCTCCCGGAAGTGAGCCGAGAGGAAGAAGGAGGCCAGGCGAGGCCGTGGCAGCAGCGTGAGAACTTGCTGCGCTCACTGGAAGCTGGCCGTTGGGGCCCCTTCTGTCCCGACATGCCCTGAGCAGAGCCCACTCCATCTTCTGTGGCAGCTTTCAGTTCCTCCCTCCACCCGCGGTTTCCCTTTTCTCTGTCTGACTTGTTGATATGTACCAAACGTGATTTCCAAAGATCCTAGAAATCTGAGGGGCAGGAATAGAAGTTCCTTCCAGAAGTAACATCTTTTTTTCCCCCACGTTGCAGTTTTGGCCTCTTCCTTCTTGCAACACATCTGCCTGGATGTGCTCAGGCAAAGGGGACTTTCTGGTGCCCGGGGTTCCTACAGCTCTGGCCCCTGTGGGGCCGCCCCTCCCCTCACTGTGTTTTCTCTTCCTCTAGTTTCAGAGCATCTCCTTACGGAAGATCCAGTTTAACTTCCCCTATTTCCGAAGTGACAGGTACGGAAACCGAACCCAGTTCATTGTTCATTTGCTGACACTCAGACCCCACTCCCGTCACCGTAGCTGGCTCGTGGGCTGCCCTGCTGGGCAGGCTTCGTGCGGAACCCAACTGTCAGAATGGCGGGGGGTTGGAATGCTTCTGAAAATAAGCATGAAGGCCAGGCTGGCATCATGGCTTCTATTTTGTCATGACATAAGGCATAGAACCATCTCAGGCAATGAAGAAGATGGTCTGGTATTGAAAACGACCAGGGAAGTCCACAGGCGTATGATCAAGAATGTGTTTTATATTCCAAAGTGATGTACTTGGTCCGCCACCTTTCTGGGTTGGAAGGTGCTCTTCTGGGTCCTTTTTCGCCCTGTGGGATTCATGTGGGTGACTGACGTGCACACCCCGCTTGCTCGGCCTTCGGAATCGGGGGCCCAGGTTCAGAGTCGTCTACCTTGTCCTGTTGGGATTCCTGCGGGTCACGGTTACCCGCTCCTGGCACTTTCACTGCTGCCGTGGCTTCTGGGAGAAAGATCTGGTGAGAGTGCGGCTCAGCAGTGACTGACGAAGTCTGTGCTCTGCCTGCTGAGCTGGTGGCTGAGAGCCCACGTTCAGAGCAGACTGATGTCAGGGAGCCCCTCCGACTACCGAGAGTGTTTGGCCCTTCGGGAAACTGTCTGTGCTGGGGAGTCTTACCAGACACCTGCCCGTCGTAAGCCCTGACTGTTCGTGGGTCACAAGTACGATGTTGGTGGACAAGGAAGTGAACAACTGCCTTTTGGGGCCTGAGGATTGTTTTTTAAGTAAGTCACCTCTGTTCTCCCCTCAGAGACAAGCGGGACTTTGTATCAGCAGGGGCGGCTGCCGGAGTTGCTGCAGCTTTCGGGGCCCCCATCGGGGGTACCCTGTTCAGTCTGGAAGAGGGCTCGTCCTTCTGGAACCAGGGGCTCACGTGGAAAGTGGTAAGGAGGACTTTTAATGAAAGCGACTCCTACACTTAGCCACCCCCTCGCCCCCAAACTAAACTGGACATCTCTGACTCTGTACGGTCACCTGTCATTTGATGAGACCGAGAGGATTGACTTTCTCAGAAATTCCTTTGCTCTAGACCTGTAACCTCCAAACGGTTGACTTTTCTGTACTTTTCATATCAAGACCCCGCATCCGCACATCAAACCGCCATTGTCCTCTCCTGAACCATCTGGCCTGAAAACAGGAGACCGGCTGGAGTCAGAGGCAGGCAGTGGCAGAGGCTGGACTTGAACCCGACCTGGCCGCCTCTCTAGACTAGCGTGTTCCTCCTCTTGTGGTTACTGTTCCTTTTTGGGCACACGGACTAGACCACAAGAGGCTCTGAGTAAAGAGGCTCTCGCAGTAGGCCGTTGAATGCAGACTTCTCACAGCCCGATTGACAGTTTTCGCACCTGCGGAGTGCTTGGTGCAGTGGTTACCAGGGCTCTGTGTCCAGACCTGGAGGTGCGGGTTTCTGCGGGAGGCCGTGGGTTTTCTGAGGCCACTCCTGGGAGAAGGTAGGACTTGTGACCCCTGAGTGCTCTCATCTTTGTCCCCTGTCTCCTAGCTCTTCTGTTCCATGTCTGCCACCTTCACCCTCAACTTCTTTCGTTCTGGGATTCAGTTTGGAAGTTGGGGTTCCTTCCAGCTGCCCGGATTGCTGAACTTTGGCGAGTTTAAGGTATGTTTCGTCCTTTCTTCCACAGGTTTTTTGGGGTTTTGGGGGTTTGTTTTTTACTTGACCCATGAAAATTGTTTTTAAGTACCAGAGAGCAGTGGTCAGAAGGGTAGGCAGAGCTTCTAGTGGGGTCTCTCTGGCCCGTGAGTGTCCTGTGCGTGCTCAGTGCTCCGTGTGGGCAGGCTTCCGGCTCTGCATTGGCTCTTGTAGATGGAAAGCAGACTTGCCTCTTATTTCTGTCTTCTCTGCTTCTGGCCCTTCCTGTTCTCATGGGCACTCTGGTTTTTCTCTCTCCCTCCCTTGCCCCTTCTCTCAGTGCTCTGACTCTGATAAAAAATGTCATCTCTGGACAGCTATGGATTTGGGTTTCTTCGTCGTGATGGGGGTCATTGGGGGCCTCCTGGGAGCCACGTTCAACTGTCTGAACAAGAGGCTTGCAAAGTACCGCATGCGAAACGTGCACCCGAAACCTAAGCTCGTCAGGTACCGGCTCGCCTCCCCCAGCCTGCCGTGGCTCCCTGAGCTTCGTGTGGACCAGGCCGTCTCTCCCGAGGAAGGCGCTTGTGGGAACGGACTCTACTTCCCACACCGGCTTTGATTTCCTGTCTAAGACTAAAAACGGAGACAGGGTCGTAGATCTCTATTTGTCAGACGGGCCGAAAGGCTGAGTCTGAGCTTAATTGACATCCGAGGTGCTGGTCGCCTCCCAGCCATGAGGACACATGACAAAGTCAGAAGGGTCGATGAGATTCTCTGCCCGGGACCTAAAATGCAAGGCCATTTTGTTCCTCAGAGAGAGGTGCTGTGGATGTAGCAGCCCACGTTCCTGGCTCCCCACGGTTGACGTACAAATTGCTAGAATGGAGCAAAGTCGCTGACAAAGTCTGCACGTGTCCTGCCTGACTCGGGGCTGCTGTGCATGCTCTTTGGGGAGATGAGGGTTGGAGGGAGAGAGGGTTGTGTTGTTTAGTGTCTGAGGCCGGGGTGTCTTTTTTAGCTTGTCGTAACCTCCATGCTTTGCTTCCTAGAGTCTTAGAGAGCCTCCTGGTGTCTGTGGTAACCACCGTGGTGGTGTTTATGGCCTCGATGGTGTTGGGAGAATGCCGACAGATGTCTGCTTCGAGTCAAATCGGTAATGACTCATTCCAGCTCCAGGTAACCCCTGTGCACCTGCTGCCTTTGTCCTATCCCCGCAGAGAGGAAGAATCCAGAACTGTGTGACTTGTCTCTGCTTAGGGCTAGTAGATGTTGTGTTCGTTGCTCTACACCTGTGTCCGATTGCTAAGAGAGAGAGGAATCTGTAGGAGCCTTTTCACTGAAGAGAGTGTGTGCACGCTCTTTTTCACTTTTATGAAGAGTCATGGCCATCATAGAGGGGAACTCCTCTCTCTCTCTCTCTGTTGAACAAAATTCACTGGAGACAAGCTCAGGAAGCTTCTGGCATCTCCTGGTTCTTACTGGGTTTAGGCCATTTACTACCTTATGTTTTTGTTCCATTTCTCCTTCTCTCTTCTTAGGAAGATGTAGTATTTTCTAGAACCTTTCCCTGAAAGAGCAGGGGCAGTGAGGGAGGCATTGGAGCTTACTCTGCCCTGCAGTTTTTTGGTCCAAGCAGTTTTTGGTCCAAGCCGGTGGGTCTGAGAGCCGCATGTGGTCAGCCAGATGCATGGTTCTGGCCTCTGGGGTAGAGGCCCAGGGTGTTCCCTAAGTACCCAGTCTTCTTGTTACCCCTGAGTAGCCGCTCACATCCCTCAGGGCCTTGTTGGGGGCTTTGTCTTGGATGGCTGCCCCTTTGGCGTCCCCAGGAACGTCCACGAACAGCAGTGTGTAGATCAGGGCTGGGCGAACTGCGGCCCGTGGGCCAGGTCTGACCTTTGGCATCTGCTTGTTTCTGTGTAGCCCCAAGCTAAGAATGGTGTTCACCTTTGTAAGAGTGTTTAAGAAAAAAAGGAAGAACGTGCAACAGAGACTCTACGTGGCCTACAAAGTCTAAAATAGTTACTGTGTGGCCCTTTTAGAAAAAATTCACCAACCCGTTACTCATTATCCCGAGGCTACCTCGTTACCAGACCAGTATTTTCCAAACGTGTTCTGCGGAACATGGATACCTTCGATTCACAAACAAATAGAAAAGAATCCTGTGGTCTAACGGGTCAGCCGGAATTAAGCGAGCTGCTCTAATACAGGATTACCGAGGGCGCTGAAAGTTCCATCCGTGTTACGGGTGTTTGGGTGTTTGTCGTGTGCCCGCCGTTCCACGAAGCACCTCGCAGACATGACTTCATTGAGTCCTTGCCACCGCCATGTTCGCTGGTATTATTATCCCCATTTCACAGGGGAGAAAACAGACAAAGAGAGGTCTTTTTTTTTTTTAAGATTTTATATATTTATTTGAGAGAGAGTCAGAGAGTGAGAGAGAGCAGAGAGAAAGGGAGAAGCAGGTTCCCCACTGAGCAGGGAGCCCGATGCGGGACTCGATCCCAGGACCCTGGGGTCACGCCCTGAGCCAAAGGCAGATGCTTCACCAGCTGAGCCCCCAGGCGCCCCACAAAGTGAGGTCTTGACCCGATCTCTCAGCTGGTGGTATACACCGTGAGGTCAGCCTCACTCGCATTTCACAGGTGAGGCTGAGAAGCTTCACGGGAGGCGCCGCTCCCACACTTGCTGGAGGGGGGCAGCGTCAGAGGCAGGTCCGTCTGATGCTGGAGCCTCTGCTCGGCCTTCAGCTGGGTCTCTGATCTCCAGTAAGGGCTGCGAAGCGTCTCAGCACATTCACCTGCAGGACTCTCTCCAGGGAGCCCTTGGATCTACATAGTTGGGACACACCGCATGTGCGGATCATTCCGACATCGCCTCACACCCGAGCCACGCACATTTCTGTTTGGCAGCTCCTCCCTGCCAGGTTCCACCAGCAGGGGGCACTGCCCTGCTTCCCTCGGCCGTCCTCACCCACACGTCGCAGTGCAGGGGGCTCTCGGGCCAGGCTTCCAGCAGTATCACTCAGAAGATGAGCCTGGCGAGAGGGTGCAGAGCTGGATGCATGGTGAATTTCACCGTCATAACTCACGAGCCCTCGTCCCGGTTCTTTCCTTCTCAAAGCAAGGGAATACAGTATCACGATTGGCTGCTCTGGGCTAGAGAGCGATTTTTTTGTCATCTGTTTCATTTCCGGAGAAAGGTTGCAAGCCAGACTTTCTCCACCTTACCGGAGACCTCCTGCTCTAAGAGTTGAGCGCCCTGGTCAGGTTTACTGACGTCGTAATGACCTCGTACTGATTTTCTGATTGCTGTGTCTTAGGTTACATCAGAAGATGTCAACTCAAGCATCAAGACCTTTTTTTGTCCCAATGAGACCTACAACGACATGGCCACGCTCTTCTTCAATCCCCAGGAGTCTGCCATTCTTCAGCTTTTCCATCAGGATAGTGAGTATCTGTGAGCCCGCCTGTTCTTGGGTGATTGATTTTTTTTCTGCGGGGAACAGATGATGATTCCTCTGTCCCTTCTGTTGGCCCACGGACACAACCTCAATTCTGTGCAAAATAGGGCCTTTTCTTTGTACTAGCAGCCCAGACAAGGCCGGAGTCTGCCTCCAGTGAACTGGTTGGGGTGTGGAAGGACCTGGAAGGGGCCAGGGCAGCCCGGCAGGCCTTGGTGGTGTCTGGTGGTGGGACTCAGGTCGGTTCTTGCCTCGCAGGTACTTTTAGTCCCATCACTCTGGCCTTGTTCTTCGCACTCTATTTCTTGCTTTCATGTTGGACCTACGGCATTTCGGTGCCAAGTGGCCTTTTTGTGCCCTCCCTGCTGTGTGGAGCTGCTTTTGGACGTTTAGTGGCCAATGTGCTCAAAAGGTGAGTGTGTGCGTATCCGTGCGTGAGCACGCCCGGGTGTGCATGGGCACAAGTGTGCGAACTTGTGATTCCAAGCCGTGGTCTCGGCTTCTTTCTTGCCCAGCTACATCGGCTTGGGCCACATCTACTCGGGGACCTTCGCCCTGATCGGTGCCGCAGCTTTCCTGGGCGGGGTCGTCCGCATGACCATCAGTCTCACGGTCATCCTCATCGAATCTACCAACGAGATTACTTACGGGCTGCCCATTATGATCACTCTGATGGTGAGTGCTGCCCTTCCAGGCCTGTCTCCGGTACAGGGCCAAGTTCACACCCCAGCCGCCTCTTTTCAAGTCTTTGTTTTGTGTTTCAGGTGGCCAAATGGACAGGGGACTTCTTCAACAAGGGCATTTATGATATCCACGTGGGCTTGCGAGGTGTGCCGCTCCTGGAATGGGAGACGGAGGCGGAAATGGACAAGTAAGACCGTGTCTTCTTTCTCTTCTGTTCTAGTTTCAGAGTTACGATCTCGGGCCTGAGGGGTGTGTGCATCAGGGTGGGAAGTGGTGATTAAGATTCTGGGGTGGGCGTCCAGTGAACCAGTAGATAACTACCGGAAGCAGCTGGGTGTGGTGGGGAGCTGGGAGGGCGGAGGCCGGCGGCTGCTACATGGTTTGGTGCGGCTCCCAGCGCCTTCTGGTTCCGCGTGAAAGGAGGTCTGGGGTCAGGTCTGTGTTATGACTGCATGTTTCCGCTAAGGGCCTGCTAAGCCCCGTGAGTGAGAACCAGCCTGCCTCACACGTGCCCCATGAAATGTCATGCTGTCAGTGGCGATTATTCTGGGCATAATCGCCAGTTTATCCATCCGCCCGCAGATGGTTTGGGCCTCCTGTGTCCAGGGACCCCACAAGGCCCTTATGGTCCAACAGAGGGACCAACAAACTTCTGTAAAGGGGTGGATGGCAAATATTTGCAGCTTTGCAGGCCACGTGGTCTCTGTTACAACTCCTCTGCTCCGTCACTGCTGTGTGGACGGAGCCAGAGCCAGAGAACATATGTAAATCAGCGGGAGAGGCCACATTTGACCTGGGCCCTGGGGTTGCCACCTGCTTTAAAGGGACAGCCCAAACTTTTTTCTTTTTTTTTTTTTTTTTAATTCTAGTAGTACCATCAGTAATTCAGTGGTGATACGAGGGATGTACCATGGAGGGCTGAGGAGGGGATGGCTAACCACCCGGGCAAATAGATGGCGTTTGTGGTGAGGGGACTTCTTGTATTGAGCTGAGGAAAGGCCCACCAATTCGGCAGAGCAGGGAGGGGTGTTCCAGGCATGGGGAAGGGCTTTTGCCCAAGGAGAGAAGTACAGAGGAACGTGTGTGTTCAAAGAACCGCAGAGCTGGCTCAGAAGAGGGAGCTCGGTGGCCCGGACCATGCGGGAGAGCCAGGACTCGCTCCCGGGATACTGCGGGCTCTCTCATGAGGCGGAACGCCTTTCCTTCCTCCCCCAGACTGAGAGCCAGTGACATCATGGAGCCCAACCTGACCTATGTCTACCCGCACACCCGCATCCAGTCTCTGGTCAGCATCCTGCGCACCACGGTCCACCACGCCTTCCCGGTGGTCACGGAGAACCGGGGCAACGAGAAGGAGTTCATGAAGGGCAACCAGCTCATCAGTAACAACATCAAATTCAAGGTACAGCAGCCCGAGGAACGGTGGGCAAGAAATAAGCAGTTCCTTGACGTACACGGTGACGCAGTGCCTGCCACGCCCTGTCGGTGGGGGCGCTGGTTGGCTCTCAGGGAGAATCTGCCTCTTCGTTATGTGCGGCAGTGAGTGTAGACGGGATAGCGAGTGTGGACTTTATTTGGCCGTCAGGATATGTGTCCATTCTCACTCCAGCAAGCGTGCAGATGGATTTTTTTGTTTTAATCAACATGATTTATGGCATGTAAGTGGTATCGGGAGGTTTCTAGAGTTGCCTGTGACAGAAACGGACTTTGGCCTACTTAAGACAGAAAGGGAAAGCTGCTGGAAGCTGCAGGACTGACAGGAGAGCTGGAGGACCAGAGCGGCCCGCCGGGCATGCAGGCGGCTGACAGACACCCTGAAGGGTGTTAGGGGGCGTGGGGGCCAGCCCTGCTCCTGAGTTGAAATGCCGGCAGAGGGAGAGCCCCTCACTCCGGCCATGAGCCCCTGTGGCTCTGGGGGGCGGGGCACGTACATTGTCAGTCCCACCATGACATGACGGCGGAGAGGGATTCCCCCTGGAGAGTTGAGGTGCTGTCCCCAAATCAAAGGAGTAGAGAAGTTGGGCTGGCAGAAACCGCAGGATCTACAGGCCCTGAGGCTCAGAGAGACTCCCTTCAACCCCAAGCCTGGAGCCATTGCAAAGATGCCTTAAATTTCCTGTGTCGGCATATACTTGACCCCACTGTCACCCGAATCCTTAAGCTGCGTAGATGCCGTGGTGGTGTGCCCGTGGCCAGCAATCCGTGGCCTGCCCGGTAGAAACTTCTGTCCCCATCACCCTCTGCACGCACAGAAATCCAGCATCCTGACGCGGGCTGGTGAGCAGCGCCGACGGAGCCAGTCCATGAAATCGTATCCGTCGAGTGAGCTGCGAAACGTATGTGATGAGCACCTGCCCTCCGAGGAGCCGGCCGAGAAGGAGGACCTCCTGCAGCAGATGCTGGAGCGAAGGTGAGAGCACGGCCCCCCGCACACCCGCCTGCAGGGCTCACGAGGGGCCAGCACACTGCTCGTAAGCAGCTCCTGAGCTTCCGGGGGGTCTGGGGAGCTGCTTGGGGCCGTGGGGGGAAAGCAAGAGGCAATCCTGCTGAGGGTATGCTAGGCAGCGTCTGGTTTTTATGTAACAGATACACTCCCTACCCCAACCTATACCCTGACCAGTCCCCGAGCGAAGACTGGACCATGGAGGAGCGCTTCCGCCCTCTGACCTTCCACGGCCTGATCCTGCGGTCACAGCTTGTCACTCTGCTCGTCCGAGGGGTTTGTTACTCGGAAAGTCAATCAGTGAGTCTCTCTGCTCTGCACCGGGGTTCTGGAAGGCACGAGGGTGGTAGGAGCGCAGTCCCTGTGCCTCGGTGGGGACAAGAGCCAGTACTTGGGGAGTCCGTGTGCCAGTGGGCGGCTGTCCAGGGGTGCGTGCAGCCCTCGGCCCCCTCTGCTGCGCTTTGTGCCTCTCGGGGACAGTACGGTGGGGGGACGCCCCAGTCACCCTCCCCTTAGTATGTGTACTGCTTGTCAAGTGTCGTTTTCGCCTGGAGACTTTTAATGTAGTTTCTACACTTTGATTTCTGGTATAAGTGAACTTTTTTACTTTTTTTTTTTTAATGCTGCTTTTCCCGTTAATTCCCTTTTCTTTTTCTTTCATTTGGTATTTGTGGAGATAAGCAGGGATGGTTGGGGTGTGTTGTTCAAAGTTGTTCAAAGATGCCCTGAAGACCCACTCATCCCCACATACTTCGCCCCCTTTAGAGGGAACTTGAAAAGGTGGCCCAAAGGCCTACTTTCCAAACGGACTCTCTGGCTCAGCTCTGGCCCACGGAGGCCAGCCCTGCGGTCACTCGTGGTCCTGCTGGCCTGTGGAAGAGCAGCCAGCATGGGGCGGACAAAGGGTCCACAGGTGAAGTGGCCGGGCCTGGAGGTGTGGTCTTTGGTGAGGACAGCCTGACTGTTCGTGGGTCGAGGCGGTGTGTGGGGCACAGGAGGGGTGAAGTGGGCTGGGTTGCAGAGGCCTTGCCTGAAGGCAGAGAGCAGCTGGAGCTGGCCTCATGAAGCGCTGGGACCTGGGTGCCACTGGGCAGGCAGTGGGCAGGGAACACAGTGTGCGGAGAGTGGAGTCGTGGGGAGAGCGATCGGGGCCGAGCAATGACCGGCACCTGCGGCCACTGTGCCCGGCCTGAGAGCCAGTGAGGGCTGAGGGGAAATCCAGAAGACTCGGATGCAGGGATGGTAACAAAGCTGCTGTGTCCAGTTAATTGCCACAAACTGGGGGGCTACAAACAACAGAAGTCTGTTCTTTTCACGGTTTTCAAGGTCCAAGTCCACATGCCAGCAGGGCCTTGCTCTCTCCAGAGGCTCCAGGGGAGAATCGCTCCCTGCCTTCCTCGTTTGTGGAGGCCGCCAGCCATCCCTGGCACTCCTTGACCATAGACAGGTCCCTCCAGTCTCTGCCTCTGTTGTCACATGGTCTTCTCCCTGTGTCCTCTCCTCTTCTTAGAAGGACACCAGTCACTGGACTTCGGGCCCACCCTAGTGCAGCCTGACCTCATCTGAACTTACTTATATCCGCAGAGACCCTGTTTCCTGTATGGCCACGTGCACAGCGGGAGTTAGGACTCAGACATGTCTTTTGAGGGACACACGTCAACCCATGAGACCTATTAGCTCTTCTCCCATTTAGACTCCGGCACAAGCCATCTCCATTTTATAGACGAGGAGAAACAGGTTCAGAGAGATTAGGAGACTCGCCGAGGGGGGCACAGTGAGGCCTGGCTGGGAACTGGCTTCAGACCAGGGCGTCTCACAGCAGAGCCCCCGGTTCTGTACCGTCTTGCGCCGGGTGAGGCCGTGGCCGGTGGTGTGGACGTAGAGAGGGAGGGGCTCCGAGTGTGCCGCCGCGGGTTGCCGTGCTGGGTGCAAGGACCTGTCTGGTTGGGGTTGCAGAGTGCCAGCCAGCCGCGCCTTTCCTACGCCGAGATGGCTGAGGATTACCCACGGTACCCCGACATCCACGACCTGGACCTGACGCTGCTGAACCCTCGCATGATTGTGGTGAGCGGGGCTGTGCCTTGGGGGCGGGGCCCCCACAGAGGAGCCGGCCGCTGCTCGTCCGTGCGTTCGCGACTCATCCTGGGTAGGGCGCAATTGGCCGCCGGTGACGTGTTGTCTTCTCTGCAGGACGTCACCCCGTACATGAACCCTTCGCCCTTCACCGTTTCACCTAACACCCACGTCTCCCAAGTCTTCAACCTGTTCAGAACGATGGGCCTGCGGCACCTGCCCGTGGTGAACGCCGTGGGAGAGGTGAGTCCGACTTCCGGCTGTGCCGGCAGCCTCGCCTGCCTTCTGGACCCTGTCCCCACTGCGTGCGAGTCAGGGGTTCTCAACCAGCAGGGTTTCTCGGACTAAAACCTCTTCCTCAGCCCTTGGAGGACCCGTCCCCCTCTCCCTCCTGCATGTTTCTGACACACACTCTCCGCTCGGCCGGCAGGTATCGCCAGGGTCACGATGCTGCGGGAAAGCACAGGGCAATCGTCCCCAGTGTTCCTCTTCTTCACCCTCCTCTTCACCCTCTGTCAGGCCGGCGCCTCCTGGAGGAGGGGTCCGCTCCCCACCCGTTCTGGGCATTTATGACATTAAATGAAAGAATTTCAAGGAAAATGCTTAAAGAGTTTTGAAAGATACAACTAGTAATCAGCGCTGGCAGTCTTTCCTGTTTTTTTTTTTCTTAGAACTCCATTGTTTTCCTCGTTATACACTTATTATTTGGTTGTTAAAAAAAAGAAGAAGAAGAAAATATAGAGAAGCAGAATACAAACAAAAAATAAATGCCCACCTCTTATTTCTACAGAGGTAGCCATGCCGTCTTCTCAGTGTAGCTCCTTTGTCTTTTTTCCCTTTGCATCGACAAGTAGAGATTTTACGTACCCAGTCTTAATGAGAGTGTTACCGCTACGTATGCTGTTTAATACCCTCGCGGTTTGTGTCATCTGTAGGAAAGGCCTTTCCGTGGCAGGAAGCGTTCGCTTACGGTATTTTAGCGGGCTCGGCGTCCCACTGGACGGCTCTCCACTCACTTACCCAGCCGTCCTCTGTTGGGGGACGTGTAGTTAAACGTCACTGCCGTGATCACCCTCTTGAGGCCTTTGACGTTTGTCTCCAAGTCGCCCTCCGGGAAGTGAAACTTCTGTAGACAGGGTCCTCCGGCAGAACACAGGCCCGGCCCAGCCTGCTCTTCTGTGGGCATAGTTGCAGTGCGTGAAACTGTTCCTTGAAACACAAGCGCAGTGGCGGTTCTAACACAGTTTCCAGTGCGAAGCACCTGTGTCAGTGAGACGTGAGCAGCGGCGGCTGCAGCAGNCGTGAATGCTCTGATTGTCCGCAAGCTGGCGAGACGTCCCACAGCGGACCTCCCTTCTGACCCCTTCTACCTGGAGATGGCATCAGACCCCGCACGTTAACGGCTCAGCCCGACAGGACTGCCCCCCCGCCACCACTTCAGATGCCATTCAAAAGTCCAAATTGGCACCTGTGTTTCTGGCCAGTTGGCTGTACATTGAAGGTTCCCGTGATCTGCTCCTAGAGCTCAGGAGGACAGTTTACTCACCAGATGATCGGCGGACCATGAAAGGATGTGACCCAGGAACGGCAGGATGGAAGAGAGGCAGGGGGCAGGAGTGTGGGACGGGGTGCCAGGCTTCCACGCCCTCTCGGGCACACTACCCTCCTGGCACCTTCCGTGTCGCCGGAGTGGAGGCTGTCCACACCCCGTAGTTCAGGAACTTCGTCAGTGGCTTCCTCACAAACACGCACGTGATTGATCGCGTCATGGCCCCGTTGGTGATTGATTCAGCCTCTGGCCTTGCCCGCCCACAGATGAGGGTTGGGCGATGGGCCCTCCCCCCTTAGGGGCTTTCTAAAAGTTTATCATTCACACAAACTCAGGTATAGTTGGGGCTCGTTGTGAATGGTAGAGGGCACCTTTCTTACTCATCACTTAATTCCAAGAGTTCTTAGAGTTTTGTGCCAGGAACTAGGATGCAGACCAAGTACGTATTTCCTGTTACAATCACTATCACAAGGACTCAGGTGGTGCCGAGAGATGGTATTTACGAGCCGCAGCGGGGTCTCGCGGTCTCGGCCGCTCAGGAGCCGGCGTTGGGCCGTGTCTCTCGCACGCATGCGTGAAGCAGGCGGCGGCTCATGGGAACTGAGAAGGCCCGTGAGCTTGTGCCCTGTTGAAAAAAGACATTCAAATTCAGAGTTCAGCTGGCCCAACTAAAATCTCCCTTGGAGCTGAATTTGTCCCGTTGGCCTCCAAGTGATGAGCCCTCATTACCTGTCGATCTCCTTGTCACCTGGAAACTGGGTAGCCTTGAAGTGCGCAGCGTGACCAGCTTGCCGCGTCTGTCCCGGCGCGCTGTGGGTGGGGCTTCTGTCGCCTCTGCTTACGGTGACGCACAGGGCCAGCCGCGTCTGCTCCCGTCCCTGCCCCGGTGGGTTTGCTCTGCAGGTGACGGGGTCTTTTTCTCCCTGTCCTAGATCGTTGGGATCATCACTCGACACAACCTGACCTACGAGTGTCTGCAGGCCCGGCTGCGGCAGCACTACCAGACCGTCTGACGGCTCAGGCGGCCGCGCTGCCACGCGCCAGCCCGCCCTGTCCCAGAGCTGCCCCGGGCGGGGGGGGGGGGGGGGG
>NW_024425786.1:8701836-8739149 GCF_017311325.1 Ursus maritimus
GGGGGGGGGGGGGGGGGGGGGGCAGCTGGGGCTGTTCCAGGACACGGAAGATTCCCACTCACCCACTCGCTCGGAAAGCCGCCAATCATCGAACACCTCGCCAGTCAGCGATCCTGGGGATGGTGTCCAACTGCGTGCGAGAGCCTGGGCTTGTCTGACTTTCTCAGCAAGTATCTTCCCGTTTCCTGCTCCCCGCTCTCCTGCCGTCCAGCATGGGCCCCTGCCCCAGGTCCCTCCACCCCACACGTGCCAGGACCAGAGGGAGCATCAGGCCTCAGCCACCGGGGAGTGACACCCAGAGCAGTTTTCCTGCTGCCTCCTGCCACTTTCCTAGGGAACCCAGCTGTTGCCTTAAACTGTAACGGGAGGGGCTTTGGCCAAGGCAAGCGCTGGGGTGAAGGCCAGTTGCAAAATTAAGTGAGTTACCAAATTGAGGGACTGAGGCATGGAGCTTACCCGTGTTCCAGGGGGGCTTCCTGCGTTGGGACTCTTGACAGGCGCACCAGTTCATTTGAAGGGGAACACGGCCTCCTGGGGGGGCTGCTGCCCTGGGCCCGCCCCCGTGGTCACGGCCACCTCAGAAGCGCCGCCCTCCCAGAAGCACAAGTCCCATGGGTCGTCCCGGAGGGTGAAGTCTGACGAGACTGTCCGACTTAACTGCCGCCCTAGCTTTTAGCATTTCGGCTTCTCTCCTGGTGACTCCGTGGTCCGTCCCTCGTCCCTCCCCTCAGCACCGAGTTACTGACTTCCTGTGAGTTCTTACACTGTCTTCCTGGTGAGGCAGCCACAGCCCAGGTGTCTCCCCCCTCTGCACCCCCCCCCAGTTAGCTAAAAGCAGGGCACCCCATGATAAAACTGCTTAGCCCAACTCTGGGGAATGGTACTGTTACCTCTGAGACAGATAGAAGCCAGTCTTGAACGAGTGAGCCCTGCAGGAATGTCCTGTGGCCGAGAGGCCGGGTTCAGACAGAGCAGATGGCTTATTCCAGGAGGAGGGCCTGTGCCCGTCACACCCCTGTCTCACACACACACACGCACACACACACACACACACCCCTGCTGCTAGCTGTCGCCAGTCCACTGAGGGACCCGGACATGGAAACTGTGCTGGGGGGGAGGGACACCTGCCAGCACGTGCCCCAAGGCCTGAGCAAGAACTCTGGGAAGGAAGCCTCTCTGTCTCTCCGTGACGGCATGTCTCTCCAGGCTGGGGGGCCCCTCTCTGACCAGGCCCCCAAAGTGAACACTTGGTGTCGGGTATTTGCACTTCACTTTCCTCTCAACCTCTGTGCTTGCCCCCTGCTTGCATCGACACCCTCGGCCTGTCTCCTGCAGCCCTGTGACAGACATGCTTGGGGACTCAAGATGCCTTTCATTTGCATACAAGTTTGTGTTGGGTTTTTTTGTGTGTAAACTGTGGCAGTTGCCCCAGAGCTCGCCCTCTGCCTGGGGCTGACTCCCGTTGCCAGGACTGCCATGCAGCCTGGGGGTGGGCGCCTTTCTCAGCGTGGCCGGCTCAGGTCCTGTGCTCAGCCCGCTCTGCTCCCCTAAGTGAGGGGGCTGCCTCACCATCTTTCCCATCTGTCTGTGCCCCCCACCCGCACTCCATCCTTCCCATTTTCTTATCTTTTTGACCAAAAATACTCTGACTTCTAAATGTTTCAGCTTCCTTGGATGCATTTGACCTGTGAAATGTGGATGGGACCCCCAATAAGTAGTAGGGAAACCACAAGGACCAGAAAGGCAAGCCCTTCTAAAGACGGTGGTGTTCGGCCCACTGCCACTTTATTTTAAGGCAGCATTCAGAGCTTGGCCACGTTATTTCTTCCTTTTATGAAGAGGGAAACCGGCTGCCCAAGTCAGGAGAACGTCAGGACTGCCCATCACAGAAGCTGATGAATCCCCTCTTCCCATTCGTCAGTGAAATTGGCAGAACTAAGGTCCTGCGGGGGGATCCTCTGGCCTCCAGGGCTCTGGGGTCACCAGCTGCCTGGCTCAAGGCCGTCCCGGGTGAATGTGTTGGGAATTTATCCCTCATGCACATCCAGTCCCCCCTTCGTTCCCACTGGAATAGCCCAGAGGTAGCTGACAGAACGCACACGCCTCCCTCCGCATGAACTGACTGCACGGCCGCGAGGTCCCAAACTCAGGCCCCTCTGGAAAGGCACATTGCTTCTTGTCCTCCGTGGGTGTCTGCCCTTACCAGATAAGCCCAAAGACAACCACTGCCCCACTTGTAACAAATAACTGGAAGCCTCACTCCTCTGATAGTTGGAAACCCACGTTGTCCACATCCCACCTATTATCAGCCCCTTTGCCCCTTGGTGGTAACGGTACGTCCACACACACAAGCCACAGGGGGCTCTGCGGCTGGCTAGAGACGGTTTTCTGTGTGCCTGCTGTCTCCCACTGGATGGTTCACGTTCCCCAGCTGAGGAGCCGGGCAGGTAGGGAGCCAGAGTCCCTCCCAATTGTGGGACCTTGGCACTTGGGAAGGATTTGCTCATGACCTTGTTTAATGAACGGTTCCTGGCTGGGATGGACGCTTGCTTGCTTGACCCAACCAACTGTAGGACATTTCTGATGCAAAATTGTGTACTGACACAGCTGTCAGAAAGAAAGCCTCTGGAAAGGCCAGAGGCACCGTCCCAGGCCCCGTAGCATCGATGTGCAGTATTACCCACGGCTCCCAACCGTGGCAGGCTTCCTTCTTTCTGTTCGCACTGTTGGTTTAGATAGTAATACTAGCTAATTCTGTTGTGTACATACATTGTGTTTTTTTTAATTTGTAAAATTATATTTTTATTTGAACTTTTGGAACTTGGAAGTTCTCATTGTAACCGTAACATGTCAGAATAAAATGTCTTCATCTGTCTCCTTTAACCTCTTGTCTCCACGGTGCTTGCTGTAGAGTGATAATGTGGTTTTCATTTTACTCTTTCTACTATGTAAAAATCACAAAGCCAGAGAATAGATTTACGGTCTCAAGAGGTCTCCTTCTAAAGCTTTGCCAGCAAGACTTCATTCCCAGGGATCCACTTGCTACCGAGTCCTTAGCAAAAATCATAAAGTTCCCAGTCTTCTGTCCCTTCAAATCAACGCCGTGCAATCTTGTTTACCGATGCTTTCCTCCTGTAAAAACCTACCTATTTTCTCAGCTGCCACTACCCACAGTAGCAGACAGGATCCATGTGTATTCCGACAGTGCATGTTTAAGAATTTGCCCCTGTAACAGGTTCCCCAGTGTCCAACCAGAAGTACAATCGGTGCTGAGGCTGTAGACATTCGGGGCTGCCTTCTGCTGCCGTCCGTCGCTGCTCTCTGTTTTGCCAGAAACAGGATTTTCTTGGTCTCCGGTTGATCCGCCTCAAGTTGCCATTCCACCAGCACTAGGAACTGTGTCCGTCAGTGCTGTCCCCTCCACCTGTCCCCAGGTTTACTGAGCTCCAGGGACACTTTCTGTGAATTCAGCACTGTTTCGTTTGGGGAAGACCCACCGTGTCACAGTGACCCCTTGGGAGTCTGCCCAGTTCCCCACACTGCCCACCTAGCAGCTCCCACTCCCCGGACCTCAGGAGCCAAGTTTGGACAGACACTTTTTCCTGTCTCTGCTCCCGTCCTTATTAGTCCTTCTCTGCTTCTTGGTTTTCCACCCTTCTGTGTTCAAAGTGCACATGAAGAAGATTTTTGTTGGAAGTGGTTAGATTAGAGGTCTTTCCCCCACTCCACTCCCTAACCATCAACTCACTTCTGGCCTCCCCCTCCCCTTGCAAAGAGTGAATGACTACTTCGTTCCCCCTTTTCCTAATTCCTGTACAAGACCAAGACAATTGGGCTGACATTATAGAGCATGGATTATGCCACGTGCTGCAGTGGTGCTGAACAGGCATTGACCTTCAAGGAGTTTACAATCCAGAGACAGAGACATGACTACCTACCAAGGCAAATTGTGTTGTATTATAATAGTTAAACACAAAATGCTGGCGGTGCAGAGCTCAGTTTTTACCAGGCACGTGGTATCGGGGAAGGCTTCAGGGACGAAGCAACATTCTCCATGAGCCTTGAATGTGTAGAATGTTCTTGGGAGCACTGGATAAATGGCATTACAAGAGGAAGGGACAGGGTAAATAAAGGCCAGAGAAGTGAAGGTGTAGGTGGCCAGAGGGGAAGGGGGGTTGGAGGAATGTCATAGATTCTGACGTGGAGAGGGGGCTATGTAGATTCAAGCATGGCTCCCTGTTGTGGGTAAACTTGGTGCCTGGTATTCTCTGGTTTTCAGAAGCAGGTATAAAGAAATGGCATCTTCTCCAGCGCTGACCCCCCCCCCAAGTCTAAACACGTAGGACCAAAATTAGAGAAATTTAGAGAAAGCTGGTGGCTAATTTTAATTATGTCTAAGGACCCAAAGGGCACCTAAATGTGCAGTTTGTCAACAAAGCAAATGTCTCTTTCTTCGCTTTGCTCAGCTTTTAAACCCAAATACTGTGCCTACTCTTCTCTAAACTTCAAAGTGCAGTTCACTCAACTACAGTCACTAACTCTCAAAATGTATCAGAGAAAATTTTGTTAGTGCCCTCACTTTATAAATGAAAAAATACTTGGTGTACAAAATTGTCTATGGAGTACAAGCTACATTAGATTGCCACCCGGAAAAAAGCCCAGATGTTTGTTTGTTTTTTTCAATAAGTAAATGCCTTGAATGGGAGCAAAGCTGAAAAATAAATGCCCTTTCCGTCTGCTGGGGCGTTTTTGGGATCTGTGATGAGGCCGGAGTGAGGGAAGAGATTGTGAACTGCAATTTGAATCCCACCCTCCACCAAGAAAAAGTTGGGGGTGAGAGGTGGGGAGGGAATAAAAGGAGAAAGAATTTGTCCAAACCCACAGAATGTGCAACACCAAGGCCGCCGCTAATATCAACTGTGGACTCTGGGCGGTAACAATGTGTCAGTGCAGCCTCATCGTCTGTAACACGGCAGCGCAGCGCTTGGGGTGGGGGCACGTTGCTGGTGAGGGAGGCTCTGCATCTGTGCAGGCAGGGAGTCTACGGGAAATCACTGTGCTTTCTGCTTGATTTGGCTGTGAACCCAAAACTGCAGCCCAAAATAAATCTTATTATGTTTAAAAGGAAGAAGAAAGAAACAGCCTTCTCTCTGAGAAAAGGGAAACCAGGTTATCAGGCTGGGAAAAGAAAGAAATCACACCAACCAAGCCTTTGGCTTCTGTCCATGGTGCTGAAGTTTATTCAGTTTCAAACCGCTTTCAGTAACAGGTGTCTATCCTAAAATTTAATGCATGGGATGGGAGAGGTAGGGAAGCCACAGTTAAACCACTTTATCTACATTCAGCATAAAATGTGAGGAACGTTGACAAGAGGCTGCAGCTTGAATACGGTGCTCTTCACGGCTCAACTTGATAGCAATGAGATGGGACAAAGTTGAGTGAGAGACCCCAAGGGATGAGGGTCTCTTGAAATCTGCCCAGGGCCTGGCCCGCCTTTTCCTCCCTGGCCATTATCTTCGGTACTACAAAGAGAACAGAGACAAATTTGGCTTGGTGACCTGGCCCTATTGGAAAAGTCAATTTCACAGGACTGTGCTCACCTCCCACCAGCCCCCACTCTGGCCTGACAACGCTAGGCGTTTCATGAACTGGGGCACAATTTGCTCCTTAGAAGTCACAAGTCAACCGTGGTCATTTTCTTTTCTTCTTTCTTTCTTTCTTTCTTTCTTTCTTTCTTTGCTTCCTTCCTTCCTTCCTTCCTTCCTTCCTTCCTTCTTTTTTAAGATTTATTGATTGATTTATCTTGAGTGAGATCGAGCAGGTATGCACATGCACAGGTGAGTGGGGGGAAGGGACACAGGGAGAGAATCTCAAGCAAACTCCCCACTGAGTGTGGAACTCAACATGGGGCTCGATTCCACGACCTATGAGATCATGACCTGAGCTGAAACCAAGAGTCGGACACTCCACTGACTGAGCCACCCAGGCACCCCAATCCTGGTCATTATCATTTAATCCTTTGGGATCTGACAGTTCTGGGGAGCAACATGAATTCCTAATCAGCACAATGAAGGGGACTTGGCCCCATGAACATTTTAAGTTCCCAATGCTTGTGGCAGTGAGGTTTTCTTTTTCCTTAGCATTTCCTTGCCAGCCTGTAGCTAAGGATGACGTCACTTGCCCAAGTTAAGGCAAACATTTCAAAGGGAGTAAACTCCTACTCTGGTCTCTTTACTTCAGGAGGCATGCCCTGGTGGTGTTCTTTGACAAGGTTTGAGTCTCAGTGAAACCACAGCTTCCTTCCTCCCCATCCCGTATCCATTCCCAGCTCCTCTTACCCGGAAGCTGTTGCAGCCCAGTCCACTCTGGGCTCCAATCCTGTCCATCCTGCCTCCGAAGCAGCTGGACCTCCGCAGGCTCCGAGGGGCAGCAAGCAGTGCCCTCAGCTTGCTTTTCAGGAGGGCAGATCTATCGGAGGCATCCCAGGGGCCCCGCCCAAGGGCACCCCCATCTCTCTGGGCTGGGTTGACCTCCCCCGTCCAGGGAGGCACCTCAGGGAGGGGGCTGAGAGCCGCCCCAGCTTCCTCATTCTGCTCACTTAGTACTTGTGGCGGCACGACCTCATCTTCTAAAGGCATCTTGTCCTCCAAGTGGTCCAGCAAATTCTTTACAAAAGGAACACACAGGGAAAGGGAGAGGTCTCACTCACTGGCACAGTGTCACAAAGCCCCCTGGTCCCACACTGTGGCCCCTGTCCTGGCCCTACCTTGAAATCCATCAGGTCTGCGTTGGACACAGAGCCATACGCAGGGTTAGCTCCCATTTGCCCCAGGAGTTGAAATGCCAGGAAGAGGAGGAAACTTGTGGTGATGGTGGGGGAGTCCATGCTGGCGTCGCTCAAGGAGTGGCCTGGGGCTTGTTGCCTCTCTGTCCTCTTGTTTCCCTCTCTCAGCCTCTGTCCGCCTCTGTCTCCCAGCTGCCCTGCGTCTCCTCTTTTTATAGCCCCCCGGCTCTCCAAGAGCGCAAGAGAGACGGAACCCTCCCCATTCTGTCACTTGCAGCGATAAAGCAGCTGAATGAGGACCAGCAGAAGATGGCCTTTTAAAGCTATCAGTCCAGCAGAGCCTGCCACCGCCCCCCCCACCTTGAGCAGCCCCAACAGCTCCGGACCCTCAGCTGCAAGAGCCACATTCTTGTTGATTTGCCTCAAGAGGTCCCCACTTCAAAGGTGTGAGAAGAGCAAAAAAGAGTCCTTGGTTATCTTACAGCGATGCCTGGGGCTTCTTTCTCCCCAGCAACCGGACCCATGCAGGGAGGCAGAGGGTGACGGTTGGCCGGCGCCCAGCTCCCCCAGTTGGTTTTCAGCTCAGCTGTCAGGGGCTCCAAATAAGGGCGGGTGGGGAGGAAGTGGCAGGCAGCCCGCGGCTCAGGACAAATTAGTCCAGATGCTCAAGCTGGCCTCACACCTGACTCATCACCCGTGAGGGCAGACCTCTCCCTCCAACCGGGCTGCCCTCCCTCCTGGCAGTCACTCTCAGCAGTCAGGTGAAGAGAGAGTTATTTTTTAGAGCATTAAGTCAGTCGGGAACCAAATGTGATGAATGTCCCAAGAATTCAGCTCCCAGACATAAACACCAAGGAAAGTTTTGGGAACACAACCATCCCTCTGCCAAGCTCCTCCTCCTTCCCTTCTGCGGTGTAGAGGGAGGTAAGTACTTAGAGGTGTAGAGGGAGGTGAGTACTTAGAGATGCCAACATTTTCATTCTGTCACCTTGTTGTTTGTAGAAACTCAGACTCTGAATTTGAAGCTTCTAATGCCCCCAACCCTCCCGGGAAAGCTCCCTTGGAGAGTTGGCTGATGGAGTTGGGGGTAAGAGACTGTGGCACACAGTTTCCCTTAACGCCTTCCAGGTAACTTCTGTGAGGCCAGGGGAGTGATGAGCCACTGAGGCCTCCATTTTCCTGGGCCCCAGGAAGAAATAACAGGCAGCAAGGCTGTCCACATTTAACGCGTGGCCCCCGTACGCTAAGCATCGCACTCCACATTAGCAGCTATTTGACGCGGCATGTACTAGGGGGCAACCATTGCATTCAAAGGATCAAGAGACCTGCATTGCAGCCCCAAACAAACCAAGTTACACACTTCATCATTTGCAAAAACCTGCTCTACCCACCTCTCCAGGTTGTCAGGTGAGCGACTGATGGGTGAACGTGTTGTGAAATGTTATCTAGTTGCAGGATGGTACTTGTGGTTGCCTTTATTGACCAGCTGTAATGTGCCAGATGCTCTACCGAGAGCTCTGTGTGCATTACCTAACTGTCATCACCTCCCCCACGAGGTGGGTGGTTTCACTCCCATTCACAGAGGGGCAGAACTGAGACAGAGGTTATATCGCTTGCCCAAGGTCGCTGGGCTCCTAAGCAGCAGAGCCAGGACTTGAACCCCAGGTCTGACACTGATGCCCATATTCCTAACCATCCCACAGATGCTGCTGCTGCCACTTAGCGTGACGGTCCCTTACGAGCCCTTTCCGTGCAGTTCCTGATCGAACACACCCCTGCCCCTACTCTTGCGGGTGGCCTCTGAGCAGCTCCTTCACCTTCCCCTTTCCTGGGGGCTGTAGTTTTGGTGCTTGGCAAGTGTGTGTGTGTGTGTGTGTGTGTGTGTGTGTGTGTGTGTGTGTGGACTGCCTCAAGGAAAGGGTCATCCAAGCCCCATGACCTGTTGACACACCTGAAGTGTTTCGATGTACCCATGGGACTCAGGAAATGCATGGGGAATGCCCAGCTCTGCCCTCACCAAACCTCTCCCTGGCTGCGCCCACTCCCTGGCTGGTCAGGTGGAGAGCGGGAGGGCAGGAAGTTTGGGTGGTACGTGGCCAGAGGTCACGAGAGGCATCCGGGGTGATTTTATTCTAAGACAGGAGGAGAGAGGAGCCCCCGCCAGTAACCTTATCTGGGTCCGCCGAACTCAACTTGAAATCCAAAGTGGGTGCAACCCTGAATTGGAGCTCTGGGGGCAAAACCCCTCGTATCCTGACGAGTCCCTGGAATGTGCTCACAGCTTAATCGCTCAGTTGGCAGGGTTATTATTAGCAAAGAGGATTCAGTGAGCAGCCACACTGGGGGACCCGATGCTCCTTGCTGTGTGCGTCACGCAGCCTGTCTCCCGGAGATGCCCTTTCAGACAGGCCTTTAATGTGGGCGGCGACTTCCGGAGGGCATCGTGGCAGGTGGCCTTGGCCGTGGCTCAGCCCCGGAGGGTCTGTGCTGCCCCTCTGTCCTGAGCCACTTCTGAAGTCTGTCGGTGGTCCCAGGAGAAGCAGAAATGCTGTTCAAGGGTCCAGAAAGAGAATTTTGGACTTTCCCCAGCTTCTTTTATTCACGTCACTGTTTCTCTTCCAGACTGAAACCTGAGCGGGGTGTTGGTGTCAACTGAGTTTCTTCTATGAGCCAGAGGGTTTTGTTTGGTTTGGTTTGGGTTTCGGGTTTTTTTTCTTTTGTTTTGTTTTGTGTTTGTTTGTGGAAGGAAAGCGGCAAGAAAAAGAATATTGAGTTTTGCTGCCCAGAGGACTTCACATCGACCCAACATCACCTCCCACCCTGACAAGGCTTAGTAGGAACACGAACCTCAAATACACTTATTACCCCAATCCTAGCAAAGCCTTTGATTTGTGCCTGAAACAAAAAATGGCTTGGTGTAAAGTTTCCTTTCCTATCCATGTCCCTGCTCAACCTGGAGGGGGGGAGGGGGCGGCGTGTGGAGGAGTCGATCTTTAATGCAGTGTTTAGAAGCCAGCCTGGAGGAGTGAGACAGAAGAAAAGCAAAAGGCACAGAAAACCAGATCCACCCCCCACCCCCATCTCTCCCACTAGCCAAAAAGTCAAAAGCCTTTATTTCCTGATCACTGGAAAGAAGTTGTCTTAGTCATATGTTGGAATGAGCATCGCAGATGGGTGGTAGAATCCAGAACTGCGGCGTCTCTTGTTTCCATCTCAGAGTTTCCGTTTTAGGATCCTCCATGGGGATGCTGGGGGTGGCTTCGGGAGCCGCGAGGTCCCAGCAATGTAACACAAGTGTAACACAAAACTGATGTGAGATACCCATCGTGTCCGTGGTGTGATTCTCTCAGACACAAATGGTCTAACGCAGAAGTCCCAGTTGGGAGAAATCAGTAAGACCCTGACGCACATTTAGGGATGGCTGTTTCCGACTTTGAAAATAATGTTCTGTTTCTTTGGTACAACATGGAAGTCCCTGGCCCTGGAAGTTGGCGGCAGGTTTCCTAGGAAACAAGGCCCAAGGCAAAAGTTCAGTTGCTAAAGCTTTATAGAGGGGTTCAGTTCAGGGGAAGCAAGAGCGAGGGGGAAAAGAGAAATGAGACAATGTATTATTTAACTACGGCTGTGTAACAAATGACCCCAAACCTTAGCAACTTGAAACAACACACATCCTTTACCGAATAGTTTCCATGGGTCAGGAATCTGGCTCTACATAGCTGGGCGCCCCTTGCTCAGGGCTCTTGGATGCCACAATTAAATGTTGGCTGGGGCTTCAGGCAGCTCAAGGCTTGGCTAGAGGATCTGCTTTCAAGTTCATTCCTGTGTCTACTGACAGACCTCAGCAACTTGATGACCGTTGGCTGGAGGTGTCAGTTCCTCACCACGTGGGCCTCTCCAGAGAAATGCAACTGACTTCCTCTGGTCGAGAGAGAGATTATGTAAACTCTTTGTAACCTTGTCTTGGAAGTGGCATCCCAAAGGCATGGATACAAGGAGATAGGGGTATTGGGGTCCCTTCAGAGGCTGCCCCCCACAGGGTAAGGGAAAAGGAAGAGCAAACAGAAGGGGATATGCTCCCGAGCTGGCCACAGCTTTGCAAAAACACCTTAGTGGTTGGTGGGTCATGCTGGACACCCCCAGAGAGCTTGCAGTAGTCTGTGAGGAAAGAGTAGGGTGAGGGTACTGTGTTCGATCCCTAGGGCGGCTCTAAAAAAGAGCCACAAAGTGAGGGGCTTAAAGCAACAGAAGGATATTATCTCACAGTTCCAGAAGTCTGGAATCGAGGTGTCAGCGAGGCCACGCTCCCTCTGAGCCCTGTAAGGGGGGAGACTTCCTTGCCTCCTCTGGCTTCTGGCACCTGCCAGCACTCGTTGGCCTCCTTGCCTTGTAGATACAGCACCTCAATCTCGGCCTCTGTCGTCACATTCCTGTCTTCCCTCTCTGTGTTTCTCTCTCCTCTTTGTATAGGACACCAGTCATACTGGATTAGGAGCCCACCTTACTCCAGTCTGACCTCATCTTAACTCATGCCATCTACAATGAGCCTATTTCCCGATAAGGTCACATGCTGAGGCTCTCGGGGTTTAGGACTTCAACATATTTTTTGGGTAGACAGAATTCAATCCATAACAGACACACTGTCTGTGGACTCCTTTCTAACTCCTGTCTCTCACTGGTCCAAATGCCAAGCCCACCCTCACCCCAGCCCTGCCCCAAGGCCATGAACTCCCCTTCCCTTCTGGGCTGTATTACCCAGCTCCTTCAGGTAGTACTTGGGGAAACCTGAGATTCCATCCACTCACCAACTGCCTTGGCAATCTCTCCTTGCCAGTTGACCCTGCCTGTTGGGGGATGGGGATTGCTGGTACCTGGAGGTGGAGAGGGGGGTCAGATGGCAACTATGAGAACCACGTCAGCTATTGCTGGTGCAGGCGATGCAGACATTGCTGCATTTTCTGGGAAGCCAGAGACACAAGCCAAGTATGAGGCAGTGCACTTGTCAGCTGCAGGACTCCACTCTTGTGCTATTCCAGCGCCAAGCCAGAGATGACACACCCTGACTTTAGAAAAAAATTTTCTGAATGATTGAATCAATGAGTTTGCCTTCAGTCCCTCTCCTACCCACCCACCCCTCCAAGGTACATACCTGAGTGCCCACCACCATTCCTTGCCCTCCCTGGGGTCTTCACGGGGAGGAGGAGTCACCCTCCAGCCAAAACATGAAGGTTCAGGTCTCTCCCCTGATGCAGGAAAAAGCAGATGAGGGAGCCTGGAGTGGAGAGGCCAGTTAGAAAGCTGGTGAGCAGACGTCAGCATGAGTGGTGAGGGCATAAACTAGGAATGGAAGCAAAGGATTGTGTGTAGGAGAGGCTAGGAACAAGGTGGAGTGGACACCGTGCCCGCCTGGGTGGTCCAGCCAGAGAACGGAGTCAAGGAAGATTCCAAGGGCTCTAATCATTGAAGGTGGAGCCCCAGGAGAAGCTTTAATCATTTGGGAGTGTCTTAGTTTAGGTTCTCTTGAACCTGAGAGAAGGATCTAAGCGTAAGTAGTTTCCTTTGGACACAATCCCAAGAAACATCGGCAGGAGAATGAGGAAGTGATCAGGGAAAGAAGGAAGTCAGTGACCACCAGGGCCAAGCAGAGCTCAATCCCCCTTCCCTTCAGAGAACTCTGAAAACAGGTGTAAGATGCGTGCCCCCTGAATCATGGGTGCTGGAATCTTTAAGTGCCACCCACTGCCAGATGTTGGTTGAGTGTGACTCCTGGTTGATGTCAATTTCCCAGCACTTCCTGCCTGCCCCGAGTGGAGCCCAGTGGACTTTGGCTGCCAGAGAAAGTCACTGGGCAGAAAAGCGCAGTGCCCCTGGAAAGAAGCAGGCAGAGGCAGGAGACTAGCCATGTGAGAATGGGAGCCAGTGACCCAGGGCAGGTGTGGAGTTTGATTGTAGAAATATTCCAGAACATCCAGGCAGGTGCACGGGGCTGGCTCCTGACCCGATGGGAGAAATGGGTCACCTAGTGAAACAGGACTCATTGTTAAAGCTAAGGGAGTGCATGAAAAGTCCTCCCGAGGCTGGGATGGAAGGCTGAGAGCTACCACATGAGCAAAGACGGCCAAGTTTGTGATTTTGTTTAGATCTGGCTCTGCAGGAGGAGAAATACATTCTTTTTTCTTGCCACAGATTCTTAGAAGGGTCAAAGCTGCCATAAGAGGGATGGAGAAGGGCTCAGCATTCCTTGAGAATATCACAGGTGCAGAGTCGGTGCCATGAAAGAAAGCATTTAGCCCCACTGCTGTCCTGGCTTCCGTAACCTCCACACTTGGCACCCAGCAAAGCTCATCCACCCTCTACTGAAATTCTCTCCAGCTCTGAGGCCTTGGGTCAGGCCTCCTGAGCTCTTTTTTCACCCATCCTTCTGGGAAGATTATAGCGACGAACATCTATGGAGAGACATAGTCTGGCAGCTTCATTGGACGACGTTGATAATGGGGAAGTCAGGGAGGTTAAGGCCATGGCTATAGCTATGTTGGGGAACGTTTGAAGGAGCTAGGGTCACAGGTTAGGGAGGGCGGGGTCTCAAGGGCATCTGTAGACAGTGCATGTGTGCCATGCTTCCCACAAACACGGAACACGTGGGGAGCTCAATGAGATGTGGCTCCGTGGGGTACACCAGGCTACCCATGCCCATTCTCCAGCAGACACATTTGGCTCCCTTGCAGTTCTACCTGGGGTCCTTTTTCCTAGGCTTTTGCTTGGGGAAAAGGTCCAAGAAACAGGTGTATCCTACATATAGACTCTACCACCTGAGCCCTACATAGAGACAAGCCAGACTCACCAGGAAGAATTCTGGAGTGCTGGCTGGATGTGGGGAGTGGCTGCTCTGGGAGAGGTCTGCCTTCATCGCCTGAGCAGAGGGGAGAGGTTGCCAACAGGCAGTGGCACCAAATGTTGAACTGAGTGATGCCATTAGGAGGGCAATTTTCCCTCCCACCAGCAAGCCTGATTCACTGACTTAGGAGTGGCTGGGTAGTGCAGTGGTTAGGGGTCTGGGTGCTGAGCCAGACTGTGTGGGCTTGAACCCTGGCTCCGTCACTTGCTAACTGCATGATCTTGAGCAAGTTACATCACCTCCCTATGCCTCAGTTTCCCCTTCTGTTAAAATGAAGGATAAAAGTTCTTCATAGATTTGTTGCAAGGACTATACGAGTGAACAGAACTGTACCTGGTGTCTAATGAGGCCCTTATCAAAGTTCACTACATTGAGTCCTCACTAGGCAAAGACGGCTCACAGTTTAATTAGAAAGGAACTCACTCCTAAACCTCATTTAAAAAACCTTAACTGATGTCATTGGCTATCCACAACCTCCAGCCCACACTGAGTTGAAATGAGAAATAACACAAAGCCCATACCACTTGTGGTTCCCCTCCCTCGAAGAAATGTTGGCTGAGAACAGCAGAAAGGTTGGGAGAGTGAAGTTCAAGGCCAGGAGCGCAGGGAGAGAGCACAGGCTTGAAAGCCACTCATTACTCACATCTCAGGGCTGGCATTCGTGGCCACATGCTGCCGGGTAGGAGGCTTTGGGTCTCGGTTGTCTCATCCATCAAATGGGGATAAGAATAGATCTGTTCCTTCTGCAGAGCTAGGATCATAAAAGGCATTCTGGGCAAAAGGGACTGCATCAGCTGAGGCCTGGAAGCCTAAAAGCAGGGGAGTTTGGCCCGGGATGCCTGGATGCAGGAGGCATGGGAAGGGGGGGCCCAAAGAGTACAGGGCAGTGACCCCCATAGGACTCCCTGCTGAATAAGGCAACACAGCAGGATTCAGGAGATTGTCTCCTTTTCTGGAGTAGCATGAGAGGTTTCTCTCTCTGAAGCAGAGAGGAAGTGAAGATGTGGAGCCCCCGGAAGAGGGACACCCTAAAATGCTGGGCCTTTTGCCAGGCTCTTCCAAACTTCTGGGCTTGGGAAATGAAAATGCCATTAAACTCTGAGTTTTAAAGGCCTTCCCAAGATGACATCAGGAATTGAAGGTTGGAAGCTGAGGTTTGGGGCAGAATGAAGAGCTCTCCCCCATTTAGAGATGTATACAAGCCAGTGTCTCTCCTTCCCTCTCTCTCTCTCTCTTTCTCCCCCCCCACTCCCCTGGTCTCACACACGTGCACACACACACACACACACACACACACACACGCTGCCCCTAATCTCTGAGATTTCAGACCTCCTGGAAACAGCCATCACCAGGGAGAACGCCTCCAATGGCAGAATTCCAGGCAGAGGGAAAACAAGTAAGCAAACACTGACAACACACCCTCGTTGCACGAATGTATCAGGGCCCATTTCCACTCCCAGGGAGCAACTACCAGCTATGAAAAGCAGTTTCTTCAAAGTGTCTTGAGTGCCTGAGGTATTTATAGACATTTCAGGGCATGAAAAACCCTTCAAGAGGAGGAAGGCGCCCCTACTCCTGCTTGACCAGCTCCAATGCCATGTCCCCGCCCCACCAATAAGACACTTTTGGAACCTTCAAGAAAACAAGGGTTTGGGTTTTTTGGTTCTTGTTTTTTAAATGATGTATTACTTTTAGTGCACCGGGACAAATCAGTTTCAAAAGAAGCTATAATGTTGACTTTATTTCACCATGGAAAATCTGTGCTTGGAGGTAAGAATCATCTTATATAAAACGATCGAAATAAATAAATAAATACAAATAAATAAGAATTGCTTCAAAGGGGCTCAAGGGGCTGTTGAAGAATCAGATGCAGATGTCTGCAGCCAGGACTTCCACTTAATACCTTCTCAGCACTGTGGGAGGAGAGAAAGGGTGATGATGGCATCAGGTGGGAGACTGAGGCAGGATCTGAGCTTCCCCGCCCCAGGGGCCATCCCTGCCACCACCCTCCATCCTCAGCCCCTCTGGATGTTTGAGGTTTGGGAATAATCCCTCTCTCTGGATGTTAGTCTCCTCATCTGTAAACTGGGAATCATCCTCTCCCTGGTGATCCCAACCTCCGCCTTTTTGGCTATAGACATGTTAGGGGAAACCTGGAGGAAAATGTTTAGGACTCTTTCTGCTCCAAGGAAAGGCTTCCAGACAATGACTGGATTCCATCCTAAGGTGATTCTGCCCCTTTTGGTAAGAGAGGCAGGAGGTGGCTAGAAGGTGGGGTAGGGATTCATGGACAATGATATCCACATTTAATATTTCCAGAAAAGCACTCCTTGGCCCTAAGGACTGTCAGCAAGAGAGAGTAATGTCCAAGTGTCCTTTTCTCAGAGCGTGGTCCCTGGAGACAACAAACCCAGAAGTGGTTCCAATGGTGGAACCCACGGGAATGGGAGAGGGTGAGCCAAGTGTGGCAGGGAGGGGGCTTACCATTGCAGCCCAGGCCACTGAGGGAGCCGATCCGGTCCAGCCTCCGGCCAAAGCACCCTGACTTGCGCATCATCTTGGGGCTGCGTAGTCTTCTCAAGGCCTGGAGGACATTGTCACTGGGCGCAAGGGCCCCTGCAGGAGGTTTCTCCCTGGCCTCCCATGCTTCTGTGGGGCTATGGTCCTGCTGGAGGGGTCCCAGGGCCATCTGCTCTGCCTGCAGCTCTGAAACTGTGTCCCTCAGACGGTCCAGCAGCTCCTGCAACAAGTAAGGATAGTCTGAGCGTCAGGAACCCGCACCTGGGCAGAACTGCACTCAATGGCACCCAAGTGAACCAACCGCCTTGGGTATGGAGTCCTGGCACCCATCTCGTCACTTTCTGATTCCCTTATCACAAATTCCCAAGAGATACTGAGACCTCTTGGGACAGTAGCTAAGGCCCGGTGAACTGCTGCTACCCACAGCGGCCTTAACGCAGGCTGCAGTGCTCACCTGCATTGCGGACAGTTCCAAGGCGGGGCTGGGGCTGCCCAGCGGGTGGGAGCGACCTCCTAGTGGCGACAGATGCAAGAACAGGAGGAGCAGGAGGGCCCGGGGCAGCGCCGTCTGGGGGTCCATGTCGCTGGAGAGAAGTGGGGAAAGAGATTGTCGCTGCGGCTGCTGCGCTGCGTCCCAGGCCACGTCTCACCTCTTCGTGGCACGCGGGCGCTCTCCTGGATCCCTCCGCAACGTCGGCCTTTTATTCCGCTCCTGGGGTTATCTCTGATTTATCGGCCGCATTCCGGCCAGCTGAGCTCAGGGCGGGGGAATGCGCCCCTCCGCGCCTGCGACCATACTCGCCGGGGGTGGAGGCTGGGGATAGCAGGCCTTGTATAGAAATGGGCCTGGCCCGGGTGGGGCGGGAGCGCGCCGGGGACATCAACAGGTCCTTTGTCTCCCGCTTCCTCCTTTCCTGCAACACTCCTAGGGCCTTTCCTCCCCACCCCCAACCATTCCTGGAGAGGGCAGAGACAACTCCAGCGCTCCGTGGCCCGATGCAAGTGCGGGGCGCACGGGGTGACTCAGAGCGAGAACAGCCCCAGGCGACACCCCACCACCGCAGCGCGTCTTCCCACCCCTTGCCTGCCTGTAACTCGGCACAAGCTTGGCTCTCCGCACTCTTCCTGGAGCCCTGACCGCTGTCCGTGGTGCTGATCGTTCTGAGCAAACCCAGCGCCAAGAGGTCTTGCTCTCCTCAACTCAGGTCTAGCCAGAAAGACAGGCATGCAGTAGGGACGTCTGAGACCCCTCCCCACCCTCTCACAACTGCCTGTATTAGGATTCGCATTCTCCAATGTCATCTGATTAAAAGCCTGGGCATGACAAGGAACTTCTGGAATGCTAACCCTGCTTCCATCCCTTAAACGGTAGAGCTTGATTTGGCTGGAATTTAGAGAGGCAAGGCCCAGAGATGAAGTCACCCAGGAATGCCGTCTATCAAATCTCCTCCAGGTGCCAACACCTCCTCTCCCCCACCAAACCAACATAGGATGGAAAAAGCAAAGATGACGGGAAGATGGCTATCTATTTGGTGGGACACTAGAAGTCTGAGGAGTGCCCCTCCCCAACGCCTTCTTCATCTGACCATCCATGACCTAATTTCCGTTAGCAGATGGTCTGGACCTCCTGTCTGTGATTACAAATGAGGCTGCAAAGAAAAATGGCCCTGGAAAGAGACACTGCAGATTAAATCCCCCCCTAAAGCATGCATGACTGATGTCACCACCCCTTCCAGATGCCTTGTGTTGACAAGCAGCAGGATGAGAGAATAAGATATGGGTGATAAAGAAAAGTCAGCAAGGGGCAGAAGGTGTGACCTCAAAGCAAATATTACCTTAAGAAAATAGCATCTCCTGATATGTGAGAAAAATACTGTTACTGTTTTTCATTTTTCAAACAAGGAAACTGAGCTCAGAGGAATTAATCTGCTTTCTTAGTTGACTAGTGGTAAAGCTTGGGTCGCAACCCAAGCAGTCTGACTCCAGACCCGACGCTCTTAATCACTGCAAGGGTGATTGCAAGGGGTTCCTACTAAAGAAAAAATTAGATTAATCCACTGTCATCTCTGAAGGTACAGAAAGCTGTCTGTGTGTGTACACACACATGTGCCACAGAAAGAATATCCAAAGATTAAGTGTCAATGAAAGAGACAAGAAAATCCAATCCAGTGCAGAGCTGAGTCAGAGGATTAGAGGCTGCTGAGAACGTAGAGTCCCTAAAGCTGGATGGCAGAAGTGTTGGGAGCAAGACAGAGTCCATCAACCAGCACCTGTTAAATGACTCCGCATGTAACCTGAGCCTTGCTTTGCTCTTCTGCAAAATGGACATATGTTACCTCCTTCCAATGGCTACAAGGGAGAAAATGATGTCTGTGAAAGCTCATGGCATTATGGAAAGAAACAAAGAATTAGGGATATAATTGCACTGAAGGAGATTGTGATCTCACTACGGAGACAGTCAGGCCAGGGGAAATAATTAAGCGCTAGGCATTCTGACAGAGCCTCCACTTGCCCCAGCAGAGGGGATTGTGGAAAAGATTCTAGGGAAGACACAGGACTGGATACATCCTCCGGACCTTCTGTCCAGTAAAGAACAATATAGTATCAATTAATTCTCACACCAGATCGTCCCCACAAACATTTCTTAAGTGCCCACTGTATGCCACGCACTTTCCACTCCTATTAAATGGAGCTAATCATACCATCAATGTCACAACATTCCTGCACAAGGATTAAATAACATGGCATATCTGGTAGGCTGCATAATGTTCCCTCAAAGATGTCCATGTCTTAATCCCCAGAACCTGTGAATATGTTACCTGCCATGGCAAAGGGGGTTTTGCACCTGTGGTTAAAGATCTGGGGGTGGAAAGATTATCCTGGATTATGGGGGATGGCTAATGTAATCACAAGTGTCCTTATAAGAGGGAAGCAGAAGGATCAGAGTCAGAGAGAGAAAATGGAAGGATGGAAACAGAGATCAGAGATAAGAGAAGAGTCGACACTGCTGCTGGCATCTATGAAGATGGAGAAAGAGACCATGAGCCAAGGAGTGAAACTGGCTTCCAGAAGCTAGAAAAAGCAAAGAAATGGATTCTTCCCTAGAGCCTTCAGAAGGAACACAAGCCTGACTGCCAGCACCTTGAGTTTAGCCCTTTGAAGAAAACATATTTCTGATCCCAGAACTATATGGAAATCAGTTTATATTATTTTAAGGCACTAAGTTTGCAGTACTTTGTTTCAGTAGTAATATGAAATTAATACAGTATATGTAAAATGCTAAGCATAGCGCCTGATACTTAAAAAGCCCTCAGTAAATGTGGTTGTGGTGGCAGTATTGGTTCTTACCAGGGTCAAACCTTAGGTGCTAGGTGTTGGATACTGAGAAAGAAATAAACCCCTTAATTCATTCAACAAACCATTATCAAAGGTCTGGGCTCACAATGGTCTGGAGTCCAGACTCTGGAATCAGACTGCTTGCATTCAACACCACCTCAACCTTTTGCTACATATGTGATCTCGGGCAAGTTACTTCACCTCTCTTCATGTTTTCTCATGTCTGCATCACAGAGTTGTCATGAGGAGGGTATGGGACCATGCGGGTAAAACTAAGCTTCTGCTAGGAGGTGGGAACACAGTGGACAAGACAAACTCTGCTCTTGGGGAGCTCACGGTGCAGGGAGAAAGGCACAGTCACAGACCCCCCAGGATGATGTGGTGACCGATACGGGTGAATTCTGGGTGCTCTGTAAGCACAGCAGGAACACTCAGTTGAGGGGGAAGCTTTCTGGAGAAGGTAGTACTGAGCTAAGGCTTTGAAGGGTAAGAATGAATGAGCCATGAGAAGGAGGACAAGGGCATTCTGGGCAGAGGTGGGGGCTGCTTCACGGATCAACCACCACCTCTAGCATCTTGGTCTGTTCCGGCTACTATAACACAAGAGCACAGACTGTGGTTTACACACCACAGAAATGTATTTCTCACAATTCTGGAGGCTAGGAAGTCCAAGATCAAGGTGCTGGAAGACTCGGCGCCTGGGGAGAGCGCCCTTACTGGTTCATAAGCAGCTCTTTCCTCTGCAACCTCACATGGCAGAAGGGACAAGGGTGCTCTCTGAATTCTCTTTTCTAGGGGCACTAATCCCATTGTGAGGGCTCCACCCCCATGACCTAATCACCTCCCAATGGTCCTACCTCCTAATACCCTCACATTGGGGAAATAGGTTTCAACATATGAATTTGTGGGGAGGCAACACAGACATTTGTTCTATAGCTTCTAGGCTCTTGGTAGAAGGAAGAAGAGGCAGAAAAGCAAAGGTTTGGGACAAGTGTGCTGAGCTACGACTCCCCTCTGACTCTGACCTGCAGCCCTGGGCAGCCATAGGGGGCAGCATGAGAGCACTGACCATTAGGGAAAGGGGAAGGAGGTAGCAGGGAGCACTGCCTAGGGAGTCAGCAGGTAATAAGTATCACCCACTGCTATCTCATGGTATGGCTTTATGCAAGTCATTTCTCTGCTCTGGGACTCTGTTTCCCCTTATGTAGAATGAAGGAATTCGACGAGGATTTCTCATGGGCACAGAGGCCCTGTAAGAATCAGCTGTCCCTAGTTCATGGTTAGGTCTGCTCACTGGCTTCCAGCCCCCACTAGTACGTCTATCTTCTATGACTCATAGACTTTCTCAAAAGCCAGAAAACACCTACAGAAGGGCCATCAGATCCTTCACAGCCGTGACATCAATGCAGGGGCAGGCATGTGTGTGTGTGTGTGTGTGTGTGTGTGTGTGTGTGTGTGTGCGTGCACGTGCGTTGGGGGTGCTTTAGAAACCAGCATGAGTGTGCAGCTCTTCTCTGCCCTTTAAATGAATCCCCAAACTGATGGTTATCAGAGGGAGGGCTGAGCTTCCTAGACTGGAAGGAAATAGTTATTAACTCTTCCCATCCTGTGTCCAGCCTCACAAGCAATATCTGAAGCCTATGAGTGTAATGGAGGGGTTGCCTCTTATTTCTATAACCTCATAAGGAAAACGAAATCTGAACGGGTCAGATGCCTTCCCACCAACTCTAGAAAGGCCTATATTCATTTTGTCCCTCTAGTCAACATCCTGGTGGCTTCCATGGAGCTCTTGGACCCATAAATGCCTGAAGTTAATCTACTTTGGCCTTTGTAGTTAGGCGAGCTGATAAATCTGCTCCCCTACCTTTTTTGCCTAGACCAATTGAAGTTAAATTTCTGTCACTTCCATCCCAAAGCTCCCTAAATGACCCAGTCTCCAAAAGAAACTGCACACCTTTTTCTTGGAAATGTTTCTTAAGAATAAGACATCACAGCCCTTAGTAAAAGCCCAAGGTCTGGAGCCTTTGCAGACAAAAGTGCTGAACGCTGTCTAATTTTTTTTCCGGTTTACCGCAGCACTTTATTTCTGTCCCACAATGATGCATTGTTGGGGCCAAATGTTCTCACATGACAGTAGAAAACCAAAATTTGTCATCTCTTAAAGAATTGAGAATCACAGACAAAAACCTTACATAAATTAAAAGGGAGAATAAATGTATAGGGGTAAATGCAAACCGTTTTTCAACTCAAGGCAAGTAATGACTCATTGTATTCTTTCTGCCAGGAAAACATCAGTTGAGAAAGGAAAACAGAGAGGGGGCACTTGCGTGGCTCAATCAGTTAAGCGTCCAGCTCTTGGTTTTGGCTCAGGTCATGATCCCAGGGTCTTGGATCAAGCTCCCCCCCGCCCCCGCCACCATGGGCTCCCTGCTCAACAGGAAGTCTGCTTCTCTCTCTCTCTCCCTCTGCCCCTCCTCCCTGCTCATTCTCTCTCTCTCTCTCAAATAAATAAATAAAATCTTCATAAGAAAATAAAATAGTGTACAATTCAACAGCTTTTATTATATTCACACATACATGCAACTGTCATCATAGACAATTTTAGAACATTTTCATCACCTCAAAGAAACCCCAGGCCCTTTTGCCATTATCCCTTAGCCCCCATCACCAGCCCTAGGCAACCACTAATCTTTCTACCTCCATAGATTTGCCTATTCTGGATATTTCATATAAATTGGGGTCATAAATGTGTAATCTTTTGTGTCTGGCTTCTTACACTCAGCATGTTTTCAAGGTCCATCATGTAGCGTGGATGAGAATTTCATTCCTTCTTATAGCCAAATAATATTCTATTGTGTGGACATACTGTATTTTGTTTATCCATTCATCCACCTTTTGAGTTACTTTCATTTTAGGCTATTATGAATAATACCACGATGAACATTCATGCACAAGTTTTTGCGAGGACACGCATTTTCCTCTCTCTTGGCTGTATACCTAGGAGTAAAATGGATGGGTCATATAGGAACTCTATGTTCACTCATTTGAGGAATTTGTATATATAATATTTATATATATCTATATAAGTTTTAATATAGTTCTCAATGTTGCCAAAGAGCCATCATTCATCTTTTTAAATGTCATTTTGTAATCCACTGAATTTAATTTTTTTTTAGATTTTTTTTTTTAATTTGAGAGGGAGAGTGAGAGAGAACATGAGGGGGGAGGAGGGACAGAGGGAGAAGCAGACTCCCTGCTCAGCATGGGGCTCGATCACAGGACCCTAAGGTCATGACCTGAGCTGAAGGCAGTTGCTTGATCGACTGAGCCACACAGGCATCCCTGAATTTACTATTCTTAACATAATTATTTTCTAGTTTGATAGAGAGTGCCTACACTTCTTTTTTGTTAGTTAAATAATGCTGCTATAGGGGCGCCTGGCTGGCTCAGTGGGAAGAGCATGCAACTCTTGATCTCAGGGTCATGAGTTCAAGCCCCACATTGGGTATAAAGATTACTAAAAAAATAAATAAACTTTAAAAAAATAATGTTGCTATAAAAGTTTTTACACTGTATACTTTTCGTCCTTTTAGATGTGGGTTCCTCAACCTCCACCCTATAGACATTTGAGGCCAGACCACTCTTTGTTGGGGTCAGGGGAGCTGTCCCACGTACTGTAGGATTCTTAGCAGCATCCCTGGTCCCCACCCAGGACATCCCAGTAGCATCCCTCTCACCCAAATTGTGAAGACCAAAGGTGTCTCCAGACATTGCCTAATGTCCTCTGGGGGGAAAGCTGTACCTGGTTTCTTTAGATATTTCACTCAGGATACATGCCCAAGAACGATTTACTTAATTGAAGGCATGAGCATATTCAGGGGTCTCAATGCCGATAAGTGGCTGCCCCCCACGCCCAACAGGACTATAGCTGCTGACAGCCTTTGTCCCAAGGGTCAGGAGAGTGGAGTCAGGGAGGCTCACAGAAGTGGGTGGGGTGTCTGCAAAAGAGGGGACCTTACACGCAGGGAAAGAGTGGCTTCTTACTGCTGCTCGCACACCTGCAGGGGACGCTGTTCACACCACAGTCCCTGGAAGGGCTGCACAGTGCACATTCCCAGGCAGGTGCTATTCTCCTCCAGTACGATGTGAACTCAGCAGCCTCTAACTCAGTGGGGGCCACTCTGAAGAGCAAGCTCCCAGTGGCTTAGATCCTGCTGGCTCTGAAAATGGAGAAGGGGAGGGAGGGAGAGCGGGAAACAGAGAAAGAGCTCAGGAGAGAGGGAGGGAGCCGCCCAAACCCAGAGGGTCACACTCATGAATGGCCTGGAGTGGGGGGCACACGTGAGGCCGAGATCATGAATGGCCGCCCCTGAACATCCACATGAGGGATATTAATAGAGCTGTTGGAGGAGAGGACACTCTGTGCTTGGGGAGGGTCAGGCAGGAGAGGACAGGGTGTGCAGGAAGTGGCTCCGTGACATTCCCACCGTGGGAAGTGGGGGAGGCGCTGGCAGGGCGCCAAAAGCTTCTGGCTGGCTTTTCTCCCCTGACATTCCTCCCTAGAGAAGGGGGCTGTCCCCAGGCGGACTCAGAGTTCCAGGCCCTCCGAAGCTAGCTGCGTCCTCCGGGACATGTTTGGGGACCTGTCCCCGTGGTTGGAGCCATGTTCCCTCATTTAAAAGGGAATGGTGTGAGGGACTGGAAAAGTAGTGAGGCTGTGACAGGAAAATCAGACATGGGCATCATTCTAGGTTAAACAGTGTCCCCCCAAAGTTCATGTCCACCAGGAACCTCAGAGTACAACTTTATTTGGAAATAGGATCTTCTCAGATATAATTGGTTCAGATGAGATCATACTGGAATAGGATGGGCCCTAAATCCAACATGACTGGTCTCCTTATAAGAAGAGAAGAGACACAGATACAGACAGACAGGGGGGCAGAGCTGGGAGCAGTTTGTCTACAAGCCCAGGGTTTCTAGCAGACACCAGAAGCAGGAAGAGGCCAGGAGACATCCTCCCCTAAAGCCTTCAGAGACAGCACGGCCCTGCCAGAACCTTAATCTCAGACTTCAGCTTCCAGAACCGGGAGAGAATCAATTTCTGTTGTTTTAAGCCGCACGGTTTGCGGGGCTGTGTGGTGGCAGACACAGGAAAGAACCCACGAGCATCTTGTATTTACAAGCGGTCTTCGGTCTGGGCTCCTGCATCCTTAGACTTACGCCAAGGGCTCTGGGGGACTTAGCCTTTAATGGGGCAACACTGTGGAGCAAGGTAGGGTTCAGTTTCTGGGGGTCAGCCTGCCTGCATCGAATTTCAGTCCCACCTCTTCCCACTGTGGCAGATGGCCACGAGATCTCCCACGTGATGTGCTCTTCTTACGATGGGACTTTAACCCTCCTTGCCATTGAAAGGGGATCCACGTTCCCTCCTCTCGAACCCAGGCAGGCCCGTGATTATGGTCGAAGAACACTGACATTGCAGGCTGGGTCGTGGAAGGTGAAGCAGCTTCTGAAACCCTGAAGCCACATGAAGAGAGGAAAATGCCTGGCCAGCCCCACCTGCTCCAGCTCCAGCCACCGTCTGTCCACAGCAGGATCAAGGACCCTGCATGGGAACCACACAAGCCCTTCCCAAACTCTTGACCCACAGAAACCATAAGAGACAATAAAACGATTGCTGTCGCTTTAAGCCCCTAAGTTTGGGGTGATTTGTTACGTAGCAACTGATAACCAAATGTTAGCTGAATACTTGGGCAAGCTACTTTAGCCTCCCTTTGCCTTGTCTGTCATAACAGCACCTACCTCACAGCGTGGTTGAAAGACTAAATGAAATAATATATGTAAGGGGCGCCTGAGTGCCTCAGTCAGTTGGGTGTCTGCCTTCGGCTCGGGTCGTGATCCTGGGGTGCTGGGATGGAGTCCCACATCGGGCTCCCTGCTCATCAAGGAGTCTGCTTCTCCCACTCAGCCTCCCCCTGCTCATGCTGTCTCTCACTATCTCTCTCTCAAATAAATAAATAAATCTTAGAAATTAAAAAATTAAAAAAATAGTAATATATGTAAGACGTTTATCACAGGACCTGCACAAAGCACACACTCAATTCAAATGAGCAATCACGCCCATTATTTTTAGAATTACTGTATATAACATATAGTTATTATATGTAACTGGCACCGAAAAATCAGTTGTACCCATTTTGGAGGGCAGGAAAATTGAGCCTCCAGCCCCAGTCGAGACTTCAGAGATTGCAGCCCCTGCTGACACCCTGATGAGGGTGTCATGGCACATGAGGGGCCCTGTGCCAGAAACACCAGGCTCAGCCACCCCAGATTCCTCATCTACAGAACCTGTGGGCTCATCAATGCCTATTCTTTTAAGTCATTAATTTAGGGCTACTTTGTTACGCGGCAAGAGATAACTAACACAGGTATAATATAATACAGGTAGATGTTATAGTCTCTATTCTACAGATGTGGAAAGTAAGGAATTCATTCATCCCTTCAACAACAGTTTACGGAGTGTCTACTATATGCAGCACTGTCTACACCCTGGGACCAAACAGGAACCAAGGGATACAGGACTTCCCTCCTCACAGACCACAAGACGTGAGCACGCTGTCATTTGGTCTCAACTCATAGCAAACGGGCACAACCAAAGATCGACTTCCATCCGTCTGTCTCTAATTCTGTGACCCCAACTCCCAGAGCTTCCCCCTGCCACGCACAAAGTGGTTCTTTGGAGGTTGACCTGCTCACCTCTCACTGCCCACCCCCGACGTGGAGGCCAGAGAGACGACTCCCCATGGAGGTGCGGATCCATCCAGGGGTGCCACCTGGGAACAGGGCAGACAGGCCTGCACCCACATTGCTCCGTGGAGGGTCTGGGAAGGGGGGTCAGGCACTTGTCACCCGAGAGGAAACTCTGGTGAGGGAGGAGAGTGACAAGAATGTCCCCAGGGTGGGAGCACTTAGGGAAAAAAGCCGACCAACAGTCTTTCCTTCTAGAACCACACAGACCCCTGGTCACCTTAAGTCCCAGCTGTGCAGAGGTGGCCACTGGTGCCCTGAGAGCAGAGCTCATAGGGCCCAAACCCTTCTGTGGGTGTAAGCGCTACTTTTCGTGTCCCCTGGGCTGGCCTCTGGGACCAGGACAGCTCAGATGCTCTCAGCATCAAAAATACACAAATGAATGAGGAGGACTTGGAAAATTGTCCACTGCCAACCCCCACATTTAAAGAGAAAGAGAATCTGAGGCCAGAGAGGTAAAGCTATCATTCCAGGTTATGAGGCCAGCTCCTTCCTCCCTCCCTTCCTCCCTCCTTCTTTCCCTCCTTCCTGTGCTCAGACAGATACACCAGGAGCCCTCTAAGAAGCCCTGGGAGCCAAGCTACTGTTATTGAGCACCTACCAGGGGCCGTGAATGGTTCTACGCACTGTAGGGTATCATCATCTCCTTTACAGCGAGGAAGAAGTGAGCAGAGCCTGGACCCGAGTCAACGCTCTGTAAACACTGGCTCTTGTTTCTATTATCCTGGGATACAGAAAGGGCGGACGCCTTGCCCAAAGGCGCTGGTGGGTGAGTGGTGGCAACCGTGTCTGCTGTTACCCACCACTCAGTCCTTGGGGGCCTCTGGGACGAGTGAGCACGACAGGCCTGAAGGACAGGCCTGAAGGACAGGCCGGGATGGCGGGAACTGCACATGCTGCTGGGCTGGCAGAAGACCCTGCCCTTTGAGTGAGCTTGGCTGGCGGGGGGCGGGGGGAGCCTGCGGCGGACATGGGTGCAGCCCCTCCCCACCCACCCAGCTCTCTCTGGAGGCGCTGGCCAGGGAAAGGCCAAGGCCCTGTCCCCAGACACCTAGGCCACAGTAGACAGAAGCCTCGGGCTTTGGCCAACGTGGACCCGGCATTCTAGAGTCCAGGGAAGAGCGATCCAGGCAGAAGGACTGGAGAGGCCAGGGCTTGCGGAGGGAAAGGCTGATGTGTTTGAGGAACGGCAGAAAGCCAGCGGCTGGAGCAGCGAGGCGAAAAAGGCTAATTAAAGGCTCCAAAAGGTGTCCACAGCCTAATCCCTGCGCCCGTGGCTCCTTCCGGGGGCCCCAAAGGACTTCGAGGATGTGACTACATGGAGGGTCTTGAGGTAGGCAGATTAGATTGGACCATCCAGATGGGCCCCAAATGCAGTCACAGGTGCCTTTTCAGAGGGAGGCCGAGGGAGAGATTTGGCCCACGCAGAATGGGAGGAGGCTCCGTGACCTCGCAGGTGGAGGCTGGAGACCCGCGGCCTCAAGCCAGGAGCTGGAAGACGCAGGGTGTGGACTCTCCCCAGGGCCCCCCCCCCCCCACCTCGCCGTTAGCCCAGTGATCGGGATTTCGGACTTCTGGGCCCCAGAACTGTGTTTTCTGAGCCAGAGCGTCTTTGGTCATTTCTTCCCGTAGCTGCAGGACAGCAGCAGGACAGACAGGGACAGCTGGCAGCAGAAGCGGGAGGGAGCCAGGATTTTGATCCTGGTGCAGCTTCCCCACTCTCCCCCAACCTTTCTCCCGGCTCACCTCCTCCTTTCTCCAGCAAGGCACCCCAGTGCCCCCACCCCTTTTAAAATAACTTGTTGCAGCAAGCAGACATCAGCTTTGAAATTGCAAACACATGCTACAATCTTTGAAGGCAACTGGGAAAAAAGCAAGGCTCGTCCTCTTCTGTCTCCTCCCCACCATCCCGTCCTCTCCGCAAATGTCCCTGCAAAGTGCACCTGCACCCCGTGCTGGGAACCCCGAGCAGAAGCTGCGCCCCACCAGCTCCCGGCTGTCAGCGCCCTCGGCCCGCGGGATGGCTGCAAACTCTGTCACTCTAACAGCTGATAAAGCCCCAGGACCTGCTCCTCTGGAGCCTGGGCCTCTGGGCCTGATAAGTCCAGCCTGTCAGCGGGTTTGTCCACACCTGCTCCTGGCCCAGCCTCCCTGGCCCCACCCCTGCTCTGGGCTTCCTGCTGCCTGTTCACAGCCAAGCCCTGGCCACCGTGCCTAGGCCAGGCCACAGTCACCTTGAAGTGACCCCAGACAGCCAGGCTGGCTGTAGCAGGATTGGGAAGGATGGTTCATTCAGGACATGGAGTGGGTTCACGGTGCTAAAGATTTTCTCCCCCAAGTGCAGGCCAACCCCCTGTTTCCAGAATCTTCCTTGGTTGGGGGCGGGGCGGGGGGGGAGGGCAGTGGATAGAGAGAGGTGGGCGCAGGATTCCAAACGCAGCAGCATCAGGGCCTTTCCTAAGGCAGCCAGCTGAACCAGCAGGGTCTTGACCCCCGGAAGACATGTGGCAGTGTCCAAGCCATCACTGGTTGTCATAACTTGGGGGGGGGGGCTGCCCACGTCTATGGGTAGCAGCCAGGGAAACTGCTAAACAGACAGCCCCCACGACAGAGAATGATCTGGCCCAAAATGTCAACAGTGCCCAGCTTGAGAAACCCCAGCTGGACAACAGAGGAGTAAGCCTGGCCGTGGGGCTTCCAGATCCCTCACCCAGAGATGCTAAAGCCAAGTCCAGCACCATCTGGGAGCCTGGGCATGGGCCAGAGCCAGGGCAGGGCCCTGCCCTCAGGCATCAAATGCCCCTGGAAAGGCCAGATGACGCCAGCATCTCCCCGAGGTACTTCCTGTCCCTGCCTCCTCTTGGCCGAGCTCATCCCAGGAACGCCATGGGAAGTAACAGCTGCTATGTTCCTGAGTGCCAGCTAGCAGCTGGGCAGTGCACCAGCATTTTCCTTCCTTTTTTTTTTTTTTAAGATTTTATTTATTTATTTATTTATTTATTGGAGAGAGAAAGAGAGAGAGCACAAGCAGGGGGAGGGGCAGAGGGAGAAGCAGGCTTCCTGCTGAGCAGGGGGTCCATGTGTGGCTCGATCCCAAGACCCCGGGATCATGACCTGAGCCAAAGGCAGACGCTTAACCCACTGAGCCACCCAGACACCCCAGCATTTTTCTTCCTTGTGGTGTTTTTACACAGCAATGTGGGGAGGAAAGGATTGCTTCCAACCTCATTTCATGAACAAGGAAACTGAGGCTCGGAGTGGTTAACTGACTTACCCAAGGTCACTGCCATGGTCATGGTGGAGAACCAAACCCAGGACTTCAGAATTGCCTTATTTGGAGACAAAGTCTTTGAGAGAGATAATCAAGTTTAAGTGAGGTCATTAGCGTGGGTCCTAAAATCCAATATAATTGGTATCCTTATAAACGGGAAATTTGGGCAGGTGCCCTAGCATTTAACAGGTCCCTTGAAGTGAGGCTTCAGCTTCCAGAAGCTTCATTTGGTTGCTGCTCATAACACCTAAAATAATGCTACTAAATAATAATAATAATAATGCTAAGTAATAATAAATAATAAATCAGTGTAAGTAAGCGCCATCCCAAGGTGTGGTGGGGTTTTTTTTGTTTTGTTTTTTGTTTTATTTTGTTTTGTTACTGTAGAGAATAATTCGTCAGGACCACACAGGTAGTAGGAGCACATGGATGAGTAATTAGGAGTAGAACCCCGGGCTCTCGAGGTCCAAATGACAGACTTGGGTTCAAATCCCGGTTCTACCACCCACCAGCTGTGTGATCTTAGGCAAATCACTCCAGAGCTGCCCGCCTCGGGTTTTCCAATCCCATGAAATGGGTACAACAATAGTGCCCACCTGACGGGGTTTTCCCGAAGACTAAGTGAGATGACGCACAATCCTCGGTACATCGCGTTCCCCCAATACCCAGGTGTTCTGGCGACCACGATTATCACAATTATGATGGCTTCGTCCTACTGTTCCAGGAAGAGTGGCTTTCCCCTTTGAACTTCCGCTCTGGGTTTCTCAGAGCTGGGCTCACGAGATGTTGGGGAGTCCAGAGAGGGGTGCTGGGGGACCACCCGACACGCTTCCCCTCACCCAGCTGAGCGAGTCATGTGGGCGGTCGCATGCGGAGCACGAGGCATTGTCAGCAGCTCTGCCACATTCCGGCGATTCCTTAGCCCCGTGTGGGAACAAGGGTGGTGTGCAAAAGTGTGCAAGCGTGACGAGTGCCTGAGCTGCCATCACACGGGATGGCTTTGCCCCACTTGGGATGGCCTCCACCCTGCACGTGGTGGCCCAGCAGGCACCGCTAGCTGAGCCTGGGACGACTGCCACCAAGCCACCAGATGCACCTGCCGTCCCGGTAGGAGAGCTAGAGAAACCTCTCAGAAGAGGTGGAAGGGTGGCCAAGGACTGGTGCCTCCAAAAGATCCTCCCGGGCCTGCTGCAGATCCGTCCACCGACCCATTTCTTCTATCCCTGTCCATGGATTGCTCGGCCACACACCAGCACATGCATGTACATCGAGGACTTCGCATTTTCTGCTTTGTTGCTTAAATCATTAAGCAATTGTGCCTTAAGTATACGATCCTAGAGACAATTCTATCCGGACAAACGGAACTAATAGATAGACCTCCTAGCATCATCACGTCACAAAGTCCAAACCAGGATGCTTTAGAGCATGAAATGGGTTAGTGTGAAGAACCAGGTGGTGGACACAAGCCAGGACTCCCCAGACAAGCACATCTTAGACGGAGTCATGAAAGTGACCCAGCTAAAGCTGAGCTGGATACGACTGGACAATTGAACACACCTTTTCTGAGAGTTTCCCGTGTTTTCTAAGCGGGCCTGGCGGTAGGAGTCACCTCAGGCTGGGTTCACCTCCTCCGTCCTCGAATCTGAGAGACTCCCGGGGGAACCCAGTGTGCCAGGCTTTGGGGAAGATGTGCATGTCATTTTCCTCATGGTTTTCTCCTACTTTCGCTTAGAAAATTCCAGCAGTCTCCCCGAGCGTTGATCGAAGACCCACTTGCTTATCTGCTCTATTCTGTGAGAGTTCAGGAACCCAGGCTACAGGGCGAGGACGGGGGGCCGAAAGCCCACCTGGGCAGGCCAGTAAGCAAGGAGTCCCCACTGCGGGAAGCACTGTGGACACTGCCCCCAGACCCTCTCCCAGCTGCACCCCCCACCACCCCCGAGTCACCACTCTGGCCTCCCTTGGGGGCCCAGTCCTTCTTCGCCCTAGCAACCCATCTCCAGAGGGACATAGCCAGCTACCTGCCGGGGTCTCTAGGCCCCTGTTGCCCAAGAGCGACCAGGGCACTGCCCTCTAGGCCCCCCCTCAGCAAGATTCAACATGTGTTTTCCAGCACCTACTGTGGGCCAAGCTCCGGGCCTGCACAGGGAGCAGTGTGCCCAGAAAGACTTCCCCCGATGTCGGCCTGGGCAGCCTTTCTGAGGAAGTGCTGCTGAGGGTGAGGGAATGGGGTTCGGCTGGCCAGGGTGGACAGGAGAGGGAGAGCAGGGAGGCAGGCTCCATCAAAGGAACGTGGCAGGTTGGAGAACAGAAGAGATTGCTATGGGGCTGGGTTGTGGGGCAAGAGGGAGCAGGCTGGACCTTGTGGGGCCTTCAAGACTATAGCTCATGGGCCATGAGCAGGAGTTAAAGAAATTCCCACTTGTGTGGTGACAGGATCCCATGGGCCACCCTCCCTGCCGTGGAAAACACCTTGGGGCTGGGGAAAGGGAAATGACTGAGTCCTGGACCCCAGGCCAGGGCGCTGGAGAGGGAGAGAGGAGCCGGCTCAGAGTGGTGGGGCGGAGGGCTCCTGGCACCCCATCCAGGAAGTGGCTTCATAGGACTTTACCAGCTTCCTGTGAGGCCAGATCCCTGAGGGCTGGGGTGAGGCGTGGGGGCTGAGGAGGAGACAGGGGAAGGAAGTCCAGGGCTCTGGGGCTTCCCTGACCCTGGGTGCTGGAGCAGAGGCCTGGGCCCTCCTAGCTGGAACCCCAGGCCCCTCTTGGGCTCACCCTCCCAGCTAGGCCCCTGCAGCACCAGGCTCCAAGATGGCTGGCTCTCCTGAGTACCCCTCCCCGCCCCTTACACACCCAGAATGCAGCAGAAAGCACAGGAGACAAAGGGACAGTCAAAAAAGGAAAAAAAACAGCTGGGAAGGTCAGACAGCACCGGGAATGGGCAGCTCTGCCCCCTCGCCTCCGTGCTCACTTGGCGCAGACAGGAAGCAGTTGGAACCAGCTCCAGAATTTGGCAGGCGGGGCCACTGGGGGGAGAGGTGCCCATGACCACTAGCCATTGGGCGGCCCCATTGGTCCCGCAGGCTGACCTCATTGCCCAGGCCCGTAGGAGTGCTTCCTGGGGTCACATTCCGCGCTGAAGAGCCCCTCTCCAAGGCCTTGGTTGGCGCCAATGTCTTTTTAGGAACCAAGGGTCTAATTTTAGTGTCCCGGCCTTCGACACCTTCTCGAAATAGCTCCCTGTTTTCCCTCTTGTCCCTGCCCCTTCCTTGGAGAAGGTGAACCCCCTGCGTCCCTGTGATCCGGGGTGGTAAGCACAGGCCCAAAGCCTTGTATGGGTTTCATTGGAGGGACCCATGCCCCCTGCTGCGTGTTTCATGTGACCTGACCCAGGGGACCGGCCTCTAGAGAGAGCAGCTCACAGCGCCCACTGGGCCGGGGGTGCCACAGCAGCCAGAGCTCACTCCTGCCCCCCTTCCTGTCCCTGCCGTGCTCAGGTGTGACCCAAATTCAGGTCCCCACCATCCTAGAAATTAAGCCTGCCCCACTTCCCCCACCCAGCCTCTCCCTGTAGGGAGTGTGGGTAAGCTAACCCTTTGACCCAGGGGAGCCTCTATCGTCCTTTTAATAGGGTCTGCCATTCTCGTATTAATAACAATTATTACTATTATTTCCCGAGCACTTCACTGTGGTGCCAAGTGCTCACATGTATGATTCCATTTATCCTCTCCGCCACCCTGTGAGGTGGACGCGTTATTGTCCCCTGGATTGTGGGGCCGCCAAGGGGTAGAATTGGGATTTGAACTCAGGACGTCTGACCCCCAGCCTCTGCTTCCCTGTTCACATGGGGTCACGACACAGACATCCTCCTTGGATCCTCAAAACAGCCCTGTCTCCACTGCCTTTGTCCCAGCCCCCGGGCCTGAGCACTCGACTCAGATTCTTTTAGGTTTTCCAAGCCAGCAGGCCGGAGGGGTCCTCCTGCTGGCCCGAGGTCACACAGCAAACTAGCGCTGGAGGAAGACGGCTAGCCCCACGGTTCTAAGATTCAGGCCGCGTTCCAGGAAGGAGGTGGAAGCTCTCCATGGGGGACAGTCGTGCATCGGTGTGTCCCTAGACCCAGAAGGTGGTCCCAGGACACAGGCAGGTGTATGCATCTAGGCCGGGGAAGGCTCGGCCAGCTGCCCTTTCCTGAACAGGTCCGTGTGCTCAGAGGCAGAAGAGCTTTCTAAAGAGGCACCAGCGGGCTGAGTGACTGGCGGCTGGGAAGCATGATTCAGCAGGCTTCGGTCCTGCAGGGAGTAGACGCATCGCAAAGCAGGAAACCAGAGTGGGCCTTCCTGGGCCTCCCCTCACAGCAACCAGAGCCCAAAGGCCACGTCCAGGGGCTCCCCAGAGAGACTGGGAGTAGTGGGAGCTCCTTCCTGGGGCCCCGAGTCCCAGCTCCTGCCACAGGTTCCTGGGCTGTGTGCAGACCAGTGTGGAGTGGGGGGAAGACAGAGGAGGGGGAGCCCACAGTGCACTGAGTCAAATGGGACAGGCTGCTCCACCCAGCCAGAGCAGAGCACATCAGGGCCTCGGGAAGCTCCTTCCAACCCCCAAAGCGTCTAGATTCATCCAAGCAGCCTTGACTGTCAGGACAGGAAAAGGCAATATAGGGGTGCCTGGGTGGCTCATTCGTTAAGTGTCTGCCTTCAGCTCGGGGCCTGATCCCAGGGTCCTGGGATCGAGCCCCGCATCAGGCTCCCTGCTCCGCGGGGAGCCTGCTTCTTCCTCTCCCACTCCCCCTGCTTGTGTTCCCTCTCTTGCTGGCTGTCTCTCTCTCTCTGTCAAATAATAAATAAAATCTTAAAAAAAAAAGGGGGGGGGGAAGGCAATATAGATAAAAGTAGATAACGAGCCACTCTTCTGGGGCACCTGGGGGGCTCAGTCGGTGAAGCGTCTGCTTTCGGCTCAGGTCATGATCCCAGGGTCCTGAGTAGGGAGCCTGCTTCTCCTTCTCCCTCTGCCCCTCCCCCCAACTTCTTGTGCTCTCTCTCTTTCTTTCACTCTCTAAAAAAAAAAAAAAGACCAGAGGGACTGATGGTATTTCCCGTGTAAATGATGCAGTTCTTGCAAACCCATCTAGCCAGGCCGGACCAGATGGGCAGCGGAAGGACCAAAGCCAGCCAGATGACAAACAGCATCTGACCTTTGACTTCGGTGCTGGGGACACAACAGGGCGTGGAGGGCTGTGGGGACCTGGAGAACCTTGTTCAGAGGGAGAGCTCAGTGTCCCCGAGTACTCTGATAAAACAGGTGTTATCAGATGCAGTGGTAAATTCAAGATCTTCCGTAAAAATCTGATTTTTTAATCTTGGCCAAACATTTATTTCAACATCCTTCCTGACTGCTGAGTTTCTAACAAAACAGGTCTGCAGGTGGTATTCCACTGTGGGGAGCGCCGGGGACGCAGCATGGGCTGTGAGCTTATGCGTTTCCTGTTTACAAAGCACATGGTCTTGTGTAATGGTCACCTTGGCCCTGTAAGCCGACCGGGTAGGTCGGCTGCGTCCATCTGACAGATTAGGAAAACCGAGGCCTGGGTGAGTAAAGCACTTTGCAAACGTCACACAGCCGTGGCAGAGCACAGATTTAAAATCGGATCGCTCTGATTCCAAAAGGGTGCTCTTTCTGCTCAGAGAGGTCAAGGCTGTGTGGTGAGGGAAGGAGTGGGACAGTGGGAGCCACTGTCCGCACTTCTGAACCCAGAGAGCTGACCCTACCCTGTTACCTGAACTCCCAGTTCCAGGCGCTCAGCACCCCAGAAAAGCTAAGCATGGAGATAAGCCTGCGGAGGTGCTGATGGGGCATGTGACACAAAGATTTTGCAGCTCTGAAGGCAGCCTCACCCTCCCTGGGTCTGGCTGGTGGAATGCAGAAAAGAAGGGTCAGGTGATGGACAGGGCGTCAGTGATGGGCACATGCCAGTGTCAATCCCAGGAGCTCCAGGCTGAGACCCGTCCTACCTCCAAGGCCACCTTCCCCATCAGGAGGCTTCCTGGGTCTCCCCAACCCTGACTTCTCACCCCCCAGAGGGTCCTCACATCACTGGGGCTTGCCTGACTCTTGGGGTTCCAAAGCTCCGAGACTGAAGATCCCCTGTGGGGGAAGGACAGCACGGATACCTGCCACTGGACTCACCCATCCCATGGGGCAGGAGCAAACTGGTTTGCTGCAGACCCTGCCTTGCTGGAAACCAGCCAGTTGCCGGTGCCGAAAGGAGGCCCAAGAGAAGCCACTTAGGACCAAAGACACACCTCCCCCACCAGCTCAGCCCACTGATACAGGCGACTTCCCCCGTGCTGGTGGCTCTGCACAGCCCCTGATATTCTCCTGCCCCTGCTCAGAAACATGCGGCCAAGCACCCACCAGTTTGCTGGTGGGGCCAGTCCCAGCCTGTCCAGGAAAACGAAACCAAAATCCCCCACCTGTAGGACTCAGTTTTGTTGTTTTTTAAAAATCTCTGATCTTTTCTGTTTTAACGTCACATATAGACATTACAAAATGTTCGTCTTGCCAAGCTTTTTCTAGAAAAGCAAGTATTGCTAAAGTAGAATTTTCCCTCCAGCCGTTATTGTAAAAGAAGCAAGGATGATTGGAAAATCAGGATGATGTGCCCCAGCTCGGTCCCCCGAAGAGGGGACAGATAGCAGTGTGACCGTAAGTGCACTTGATGAAGCAGTTTCCAGGATGTTCTTGCTCAGGGAACAGTGTGGAGTAAGAAAGAAACACAGCCCCGTGCAGGGCTCGGACTGCTGACAGGCCGCCAACTCCAGGCATGTGAATGGGGAGGGAAACAGCACTGGCTGACCACCTATTACAATCCGGTGTTTTTACACACTGACCTATTAAGTCTGATGCGAACCTGAGCATTAGGCATTGTTACTCCATTTTACTGATGAGTAAAACTGAGGTTAAGAGAGATGAAACAACTTGCCCAAGGTCACACAGCCCTCAACAGGCAGAGCTGGGATTCAAACTCAGGTCTGTGTTGCTTCAAGTTCTATGCCCTTTCCAATGCACCAAGCATGACTCTCAGGGGAGACAGAATGAGGTTGGCTTTGACCACTGTGCGGCTGATCCCAGACTAGAGGGGACGGGCCCTCCTGCACTGCCTAGGAACACCCACACAAGGACCAAGATTTCTTAGGAGAGTTCCCCTGCCTCACCTGCTTGCATGGGGTAGGGGGTGGGGAAGACCCCAGCCTGGCCTCTGGCTGAGCCACAGCCCATCTCTTCCTCCCAAGTTTGACCCACCTGCTCCTTCCCGAAGCGAGGACGGAGCGGGCAGCGCCACCCAGGTGAGAAGAGAGCCTTCAGCTCCACCTGCTGGACATACAGTAGCAGCATCTACTCTATCCCCCGGTAAGTCCTCCACGGCCACTGGGGGTTGGGGGCGGGGCTGGGATATGATGGAGAGCAGGGAGGTGGCCAGGCTCCCTCTCGGGGGATTAACTCCTATATTTGACCTTATAAACAGGTGTGGGCATTCCTCCTGCCACAAACAGAAAGTTAATAATTGGAAGGTTCAAACTAGGAGCCTGACAAGGACAAACAGATGGAAGGAAGGAAGGAAGGAAGGAAGGAAGGAAGGAAGGAAGGAAGGGAGGAAAGGAGGGAGGGAGGGAGGGAGGGAGGGAGGGAGGGAGGGAGGAAGGAAGG
>NW_024425786.1:8739159-8811864 GCF_017311325.1 Ursus maritimus
ACCTGTAGGACTCAGTTTTGTTGTTTTTTAAAAATCTCTGATCTTTTCTGTTTTAACGTCACATATAGACATTACAAAATGTTCGTCTTGCCAAGCTTTTTCTAGAAAAGCAAGTATTGCTAAAGTAGAATTTTCCCTCCAGCCGTTATTGTAAAAGAAGCAAGGATGATTGGAAAATCAGGATGATGTGCCCCAGCTCGGTCCCCCGAAGAGGGGACAGATAGCAGTGTGACCGTAAGTGCACTTGATGAAGCAGTTTCCAGGATGTTCTTGCTCAGGGAACAGTGTGGAGTAAGAAAGAAACACAGCCCCGTGCAGGGCTCGGACTGCTGACAGGCCGCCAACTCCAGGCATGTGAATGGGGAGGGAAACAGCACTGGCTGACCACCTATTACAATCCGGTGTTTTTACACACTGACCTATTAAGTCTGATGCGAACCTGAGCATTAGGCATTGTTACTCCATTTTACTGATGAGTAAAACTGAGGTTAAGAGAGATGAAACAACTTGCCCAAGGTCACACAGCCCTCAACAGGCAGAGCTGGGATTCAAACTCAGGTCTGTGTTGCTTCAAGTTCTATGCCCTTTCCAATGCACCAAGCATGACTCTCAGGGGAGACAGAATGAGGTTGGCTTTGACCACTGTGCGGCTGATCCCAGACTAGAGGGGACGGGCCCTCCTGCACTGCCTAGGAACACCCACACAAGGACCAAGATTTCTTAGGAGAGTTCCCCTGCCTCACCTGCTTGCATGGGGTAGGGGGTGGGGAAGACCCCAGCCTGGCCTCTGGCTGAGCCACAGCCCATCTCTTCCTCCCAAGTTTGACCCACCTGCTCCTTCCCGAAGCGAGGACGGAGCGGGCAGCGCCACCCAGGTGAGAAGAGAGCCTTCAGCTCCACCTGCTGGACATACAGTAGCAGCATCTACTCTATCCCCCGGTAAGTCCTCCACGGCCACTGGGGGTTGGGGGCGGGGCTGGGATATGATGGAGAGCAGGGAGGTGGCCAGGCTCCCTCTCGGGGGATTAACTCCTATATTTGACCTTATAAACAGGTGTGGGCATTCCTCCTGCCACAAACAGAAAGTTAATAATTGGAAGGTTCAAACTAGGAGCCTGACAAGGACAAACAGATGGAAGGAAGGAAGGAAGGAAGGAAGGAAGGAAGGAAGGAAGGGAGGAAAGGAAGGGGGAAGAAGGAAGGAAGGATTGGACAGACAGATGGATGGATGGATGGATAGATAGAGGTGTGTCTGCAGCTGAGGGCCAGGCTAGGAGGAAGGCTGGCTAGTCACTATAGCATAGAAACAAAGCAATTTTCTATTTTCTTTCTTTCTTTCTTTCTTTCTTTCTTTCTTTCTTTCTTTCTTTCTTTCTTTCTTTTTCTTCCTTTTCCTTCCTTCCTTCCTTCCTTCCTTCCTTCCTTCCTTCCTTCCTTCCTTCCATAGGCTCCACACCCAACGTGGGGCTTGAACTCACAACCCCAGGATCAAGAGCCACATGCCCCACCGACTGAGCCAAGCAGGCACCCCAACAGGTGATTTTCTGCAATTTTCTGAACAATGCCCTGGCTGTTTGAGTCCAAAGAGGAAGATTAGAAGGGCCAGCTGGGGCCTAATGTCATCTCTATTTCTGATCAGCCAGAAAATTCCATAATAATCATGAGCATTAGTGAGCTGCCACTATAAACCTCCCCCACCTTCCCTCTCGCAGCCTAACTGCCCACCCAGCCTCTGCTGAGGGGGCCTGGGTTTCCATCAGCCCGGGGAACCTGGAACGAGGGGGCAGCTCAGCCCTAGGGAGGGAAAGGTGGAGATCCAGGGTTGTTCCCACAGCTAACATCTATCAAGCATACACTTTCTGCCAAATCCTGTGCCCAGCACCCTACACACATGGTCTTGTTGACCCTGGTTGTGACCAGTGAGGGAGGGAGGGTGAGAGGCTTTAACCCAGAGGGAGGCACCAGCATCCACAGCCCTCCGTCCGGATGGAAATCCCCAGGACCCAGTCCTGCTGACCGCCTTCTGCTGCTTGGGCCGTAAAGGGAGGAACATCAGTGAGCGGTTGAGTGGGCAGCCTCTGGGGTCAGACTGCCTGGGTCATCATCTATCAGCAGTGTGATCTTGAACAAGTTACTTAACCTCTCTGAGCCCCACTTTCCCTACCTGTGAGATAGGATTGTAACAACACCTACCTGAGGCTCTTGGGCTCCCAGCTGGCACAGCCAACGTCAATTCTGTCTCATAACTGTGCCATATGGCTGTTAACACTGATTTTAATTATAAAAAATGTCAGACAGGGGCGCCTGGGCGGCTCAGTCGGTTAAGCGTCCGCCTTTGGCTCAGGTCATGACCCTGGGGTCCTGCAATCGAGCCCCGCATCAGGCTCCCTGCTTGGTGGGGAGCCTGCTTCTCCCTCTCCCTCTGCTTGTGCTCCCTCTCTCTCTCTCTCTGTCCAATACATAAATAAAATCTTTAAAAAAAAGTCAAACATCATAAAAGCCAAAAAAACAGTATAAGAGCCCTCATAAACCTATCATCATTTTGCCATATTCGTTTCACCTCATCTTTTTGTTGTTGGTAAAGCATTATACACATAGAAAGCATTCTTACTGAAATAAACATACGCAAAATATACAGCTTAATGAGTTTTTGCAGTGAATCAGACAGGTCAAACCACAGCACATTCCCGGCACCCCCATCCCGCCCCAGAAGCCATCGTCACAGCCCCTCCCAGCCAAGGGTAACCACCCTTCTGCCTTGTGTCTTCGTTGATTACTTTTGCCTGTTCGGGGAACTCACATACGTGGGATCACTCAGGACGTGCGCTCGTGCCTGTCGCCTTCTCGACATCAAGTCCGTCAGGTCCGTCCACAGTCACGTGCGTCGTGACCCTACCTTTCTCACTGTTTGTATCTATGAACGTACCATGTATCTATTCTAATGTTGGACCATTTGGATCGTCTTCTGTTATAATTCTGCCATGGACATTCCTGTCCGTGTCTTTTGGTACATACACACACACACACACACACACACACACACGCTTGTGGTTATGCACCTGTGAGCGGCCATAATAGATCATGGGGTATGTGGGCGTTCAGCTCCAGAGGAACAAGTATTTCCATGCATTTTGTCAAAAATGACCAATGGACACACTCTCCTGCAGCCTTTTAGAGTTCCAGTTGCTGCACATTCGTCTCATCAACACTTGGTATTGTCAGCTTTTCGACATTTCATCCATTCCCGTACGTGCGTAACGATATTTCATTGTGGTTTTAATTTGTGTACCCCTGATGACTAATAACGTTGAACACTTTTCAGGTGCTTATTGGCCATTTGAATATCCTCTTCAGTGAAGGGTCTATGCAAATTTTTCCTGGTTTTCTAGTAGATTGTCATTTTCTTATTGATTGGTAGGAGTTCTTTGTATATTCTGGGTAGAAATCCCTTGTCCCGTATACATGCTGCAAATACCTTTTCCCCCTCTGGTGATCTTACCTTTTAATTCTCTTTTAATTCTCTTCATGGGGACTTCTCAGGCCTTCGTTTTAATGTAGTCCAGTTTATTAGTCTTTTCCTTCATGGAAAAGTGTTTTTAGACTCCTCTTTAAGAAATCTTTCAAGGGGCGCCTGGGTGGCACAGCGGTTAAGCATCTGCCTTCAGCTCAGGGCGTGATCCCGGCGTTCTGGGATCGAGCCCCACATCAGGCTCCTGCGCTAGGAGCCTGCTTCTTCCTCTCCCACTCCCCCTGCTTGTGTTCCCTCTCTCGCTGGCTGTCTCTATCTGTCAAATAAATAAATAAAATCTTTAAAAAGAAAAAGAAAGAAATCTTTCAAGGTCATGCGGTGCTCTCCTAGTTTACCTTTTAGAACACTTTTTGTTTCACCCTTCACATTTGGGAATTGGTCTGTGTGTGTGATATAAGTAAGATAGGTGTCTCCATTTGGACACTCATTGACAGAGATAGAAATGGGATACACCCATTTCTTAAAAAAATACATGAGTTGTCTAGTATGGGTGTGGTTGCTGTACGTCACGAGACCCTATATGTGTGGTTCTATTTCTGGACTATTGTGTTTCATTTGTCTATTCATCTGTCCTTGGACCAATACCATACTGCTTCAGTTACTGGAGGCTATTCAAGGCTTTAGTACGCACAGCTTTATTTTAGCCAAGACCGTATGTCCTCGCCAACATTTGGAGAAGGATTTTTTAATTTTAGCTATTCTAGAGAGTGTGAAGTAGCATTTCATTATGGTTTTGTTTTTCTTTTTTTTTTTTTTTCAGCAGGCTCCACCCCCAGCATGGAGCCCAGTGCGGGGCTTGAACTCACAACCCTGAGATCAAGACCTGAGCTGAGATCAAGAGTCGGCCACTTAACCAACTGAGCCAGCCAGGCACCCCTCACTGTGGTTTTAATCTCTATTTTGCTAATGCGGAATGATGTTGAGCACCTTTTATGTGTTTATTGGGCATTCTTATATCTTCTAGGAGTGGGGAGGGAGTGTCCTTTCAGATCTTCTTTTTTTTTATTTTTATTTTTAAGATTTTATTTATTTATTTGACAGAGATAGAGACAGCCAGCGAGAGAGGGAACACAAGCAGGGGGAGTGGGAGAGGAAGAAGCAGGCTTCCAGCGGAGGAGCCTGATGTGGGGCTCGATCCCAGAACGCCGGGATCACGCCCTGAGCTGAAGGCAGACGCTTAACGACTGAGCCACCCAGGTGCCCCCCATTCAGATCTTCTGCCCAGTTTTTATTAGCTCCTGTTTTTATTGATGGACTTAAAGATTTCCTTATATATTCTGCATACAAGTCCTTTGTATGCAGATGTGTGTATTGGGAATGTTCTCTCCTTGTCTGTGGCTTGCTTTTTCATTTCCACTGACTTAATGAGCAGAAATTTTTACTGTTAGTGGAATGCAAATGATCTACTTATTTTTATATGCAATGCTTTTTTGCTGTTCACTCTAAGTAAATTTCACCTACCCCACAGTCATGAAGATATTCTCTTATGTTTCCTTCTAGAAGCTCTATGATCATAGCTTTTATGTTTAGGTTTATGACCCATCTTCATCCCTACTTTGGGGTTAATTTGCACTTCTTTTTCCAGCTTCATAAAAGTGGAAGCTTAGAATATTTATTTTTTAAATCTTTCATTTGAAGCTATAAACTCCCTTCTGAGGACATTAGCCACATCCCACTATTTTTTATGTGTTAGCTTTTATTATCATTGAGCTTAAAATAGCTCCTAGGGGCGCCTGGGTGGCACAGCGGTTAAGCGTCTGCCTTCGGCTCAGGGTGTGATCCCAGCGTTCTGGGATCGAGCCCCACATCAGACTCCTCCACTATGAGCCTGCTTCTTCCTCTCCCACTCCCCCTGCTTGTGTTCCCTCTCTCGCTGGCTGTTCCTATCTCTGTCAAATAAATAAATAAAATCTTAAAAATAAAATAAAATAAAATAAAATAGCTCCTAATTTCCCTTTTGATTTCTCCTTGGACCACAGATTAATTTAGAGGGGTGTTGTTTAATTATCAAATGTTTAGGGCTTTTCTAGATAACCTATGTTTTTTGATTTCTAATTTAATTCTCTCCTGGTCAGACAACATGCTCTGTAAGATTTTAGTGTTCTCTCTTTGATTCTGTCACTTTGTGCCTCATTACACCTTGAAACTCTGCAAATAATCATTTAGGATTGTTATGTCTCCCCAGTGCATTGACCCTTTCAGCATCACAGAATGTCCCTATTTATCTCTGGCAATATTCTAACATCTACATTGTCTGAAATTAATACCACGACACAAGCCTTATAATGCTTACTGGTGCATAATTTTTCATCCTTTTAGCTTCGACCTATTTGCGTCTTTATATTTCAAGCGTATTGCCTGTAGCAGCATATCCTTGAGTCTAGCCATTGGGTAACCTCTGGCCTTGAATTCATGTAGATTTAACGTAGTTACTTATATTGTTGGGTTTAAGTCCATCATCTTGCTATGTGTTTTGTATTTATCCTCTCTTCTTTGTTCCTCTTTTACTGAATTATTTTAAGCTAATCAGATAATTTGATATTCCATCTTATTCCTCTTACTAGTTTTTTTAAGCTATACCTTTTTTTTTAAAGATTTTATTTATTCATTTGACAGAGAGAGACAGCCAGCGAGAGAGGGAACACAAGCAGGGGGAGTGGGAGAGGAAGAAGCAGGCTCCTAGCGGAGGAGCCTGATGTGGGACTCGATCCCAGAACGCTGGGATCACGCCCTGAGCCGAAGGCAGACGCTTAACGACTGCGCCACCCAGGCGCCCCTAAGCTATACCTTTTTATATTGCTCTAAGGATTATAATATGCATCATTAACTTCCCAGAGTGTACCTAGAATCAATATTTTACCACTTCAGGGAAAAGGTAAATACTTTAAAACAGCATAATTCCGTTTAACCTCCTTCTTTCTTAATGTTGTATATTTCACTTCTATGTTACAAACTCCCAAATACAAGCCATTACTTTTGTTTTAAACGGTTGCCTTTTAATGAAATTTTAAAAAGCGTCCCCTCTAGCAGAACAAGCTGAGAGTCTCTCCAGGGGCCAGATGGGGTGGGCATCTAGATGGAGGAACAGTGCTGGGCAGAAGGAAAGGAAGTGGAAGTCCTGCTGCTATGCTGTGCACAAAATGTGGCCCATGGACCAGCAGCGTCACCTGGGAGCATGATAGAAATGCAGAATCTGGGAGCGTCTGGGTGACTCAGTGGGTTAAGTGTCTGCCTTTGGCCCAGGTCACGATCCTGGGGTCCTGGGATCAAGTTCCACATCAGGTTCCCTGCTCAGCCAAGAACCTGCTTCTCCCTCTCCCTCTGCCCCTCCCCTGCTTGTGCTCTCCCTCACACGCTCTCTTTCTCTTTCAAATAAATAAAATCTTAGAAGAGAGAAAGAAAGAAAGAAAGAAAGAAAGAAAGAAAGAAAGAAAGAAAGAAAAGAAAGAAAGAAAGAAAGAAAGAAAGAAAGAAAGAAAGAAAGAATCTGAGCCCAATCCAGGAATTACTGAATCAGATCGTGAGCCAGCTCCCCAGGCGGTCTGCATCCACGTGAAAGTGTGAAAGTTGGAGACGCACTGCGGTAGAATCCTCCCCGTGGCCCAGGGTTAGAGTATGCTTTGCAGTGACAGTGCCCCCTCCCCACTCTAATGTCAAAAGGAGCTTCCCTTCCTCCCCACTCTCTGCCCCTTTCTTGGTAGCAGTTGCTTTCAGCCCAACGTCCTCCTGGGCCAACCCTACCCAACCTCCCTACTTGCCGACCAGGGACTGGGTGCCCCGAGGGCCTTGAATCTGGGCTTGGGCTGTTCTGGACTCTGCCATGCTTGTTCCTGATGAGCCCATATGTTTTCATCTACCCTTTGCCTTGACAGAGGGAGAGACTCCATGCTGACCAACTCATTTACTGACCATTCCATCCACTTCTGGGAGAAGTATCTGTCGGCTTCCTTCTGTTTTTTTTTTTTTTCAAGTTTATTAATTTAAGCAATCTCTACACCCAACCCCAAAATAAGAGCTGCATGCTCTACCAACCGAGCCAACCAGGTGCCCCTAGAAAATGTCTGCTTCCTGAGAGAAGGGACAAGGAGGAAGGAGAGGAGGTGCATAGAGCCTCCCAGAGTTTTCCCAAGAAAGAGGCCACAAAAGGAGGGGCAGGCTTTGCGGTTAGAGTGATCCAGAGGATATAAACCTTGGACAGCTGCCAGGGGCTCACCATCTCAGAGTGCAGAACAAGGTCTGGGGTGATAATGGGCTTTATCAGCAAGGTGTCAGCTGCAAACACTGCTCCTGAGTTCCCACTGTGTGGGGGGCATATGCTCGGTTCCCAGGAGCCAAGATGAAAAAGACATGGCCTCTGTCTCCCTCTCTGGAGAGACAGAACACAGCAGGAAAATCCCAAGAATGCCAGGAGGCAGATGCCCAATCCAAACATGGGTGGAGAAAAAGAACACCTCCGCTGGAGTGCCAAGGATGGCTTCCTGGAGGAGGAGGCATGTGTGCTGGGCCTCAGGGGAAGGGTTGAATTTACATAGGAGAGAGGCAAGGGATGGACACCAGGAGAACGGAGAGCAGAAGGGAGCAGTCAGGACCCTGGAGCATCAGGCTGGTCTGGAGAAGAGCAAAGAGTGCCATACATAAGCAGTTGATGAGGAGAGGTGAACCATTAAGGCTGGGTTTGCTGGGTGTGTTTGCAGAAGCCCTGGAGGGCAAAGTGGAGCTCGGGAGGTACTTTGCTAGTACAGACGAGAACAGGTAGACCAGGTGAGAAGACCAATGGGCACTGTCCCTTGAGTTTAAAGTCTGACTCTCCAGAGAGGGGGACAGGCCCACGCAGCTTGCGGAGGGGGGAGTTTGAGAGCAGGTTGGGTGGGGGAGAACTGAGCAGAGGTCCTCGGAGTGGAAGGGGGCAGATCGAGTCAGAGAAAGCCTCCCCGGGAACCACAGTCACACCTGCCATTTACTGAGGGACTCGGCTGGGCGCTTTGGGTTACTTTTCTCACGTAATCCCCACATCAGGTCTGTGAAACAGGCGTTTTCATCCCAGATAAGACTGAGGCTCAGAGAAGAGAAATAGCTGCGAAGAGCACACAGCACACGACAAAGTGATTTATTCTACTGCTGAAATCTAAGGGCTGCGGCGAGCAGGCGAGGACGACGGACGGGTGGCGACAGAGGGCAGGTGGGGAGCCCTCGGGAAGGGTGGCGGGGCTGCGCGGCAGGAACAGAGCCGTGGCACGGCCGGCTTAGGTCCGAGCAAAGGGCTGCAGGCCTCGGAGCAGCGGGGGGTGTCCCCTGCGCCTCAGGAAGGCCGCCTGCCCACGTTCCCCACCGCTCCCGCGCGCCCTCGCGCCCCGTCCCACCCGAGTGGGTCTCGCCTCCGCTCCAACCTTGCGGGTGGCCGGTGGCGCACGGCGGCCACCAGGTCCGGGGCCATTTCGGAGACCTCGTAGGCGAGTGACTCCCGTTTGGCTCAAGCAGGCCGCTCACCACACGTACGCGCCGCCTACCGTCTCACCTGCGGGTGTGCAGCGCTTGGCTCCAGAGACGGAGCTGCGGCTTTGGTCCCCAGCCCCGCCCCGGCCCCTGGCCCCGCCTCAAGCCCCGCCTCTAGACCCAGAACCAGCCCCACCCACCCCATCCCGCGGTCAGGTTTAGGCCCCGCCCCTAGGCCCCAGCCCCGCCCAGGTCCCTGCCCCTTTCCGTCCGCAGGCCTCTCCCCCGGCGCACTCCCGGCCCCGCCCCTTTCTCTTGGCAGGTGTCTTAGGACCAGACGAGGGGATCGAAGCGCATGTACTGGTTGTCGAGCATCTGCACCAGCTGCAGCAGTGTGCAGACGGCCGACGATGTCAGGGAAGAAGATGGTCACGGGAGGGAGGAAGGGACAAGAGGCTGGACACGACCTCACAGGCCCAACTCCCTTCTCAAACGGGGAGCCTGAGACTCAACGAGGAACAGGAACGTCTGCCCTAGGCTATCCGGCAAACTTCAGGCAGGCCTGGAACTGAAAACCGCACTTCCAGACTCCCATTCCAGTGCTCCGCTGGATTGAGCTGTGGCTAGAGAGCCTAAGAGGAGCGACTTTGTGCGTTGTGCCCCCCAGGGACTTAGAGGCTGAAGAAGCAAACGTGAAAACTTTTGGATTATTGTTCAGCTTTCAGTTTTATGTGAATGTGGAAAAGTTTCGGCATTTATTCACCTGTGTCAACCTTTGCAGCAGGGGCTCTGAGGCTGGAGACAATTCATGGCGGTGGGTAAATACAAGGAAACTGAGCCTCAGTTTCCTTCTCTGTAAATGGAACATGACAGAAGTGCCTCCCCCAAAGAGCTGTATTGAAGATTAAGATAATCTGTATAGGGACGCCTGGGTGGCTCAGTCGTTAAGCGTCTGCTTCGGTTCAGGTCATGATCCCAGAGTCCTGGGATGGAGCCCCACGTTGGGCTCCCTGCTCAGGGGGAAGCCTGCTTCTCCTTCTCCCACTTCCCCGGCTTGGGTTCCCTCTGTCGCTGCCTCTCTCTCTGTCAAATAAATAAATAAAATATTTTTTTTAAAAAAAGATAATCTGTATAAGACACTTGACGGAAGTCTGGCATTCACTAAGCACTCAATGGATGCCTATTATCATTATTATTCACGTAGGGTCCTACGAGGGAGGCTCAAAGCAACTTGCACTTCTTACAGGTTCTATTTTTTTTATTTTTATTTTATTTTGCAGAAGATGAGCAGACTGCTCCATACTCATGGAGGTGGGTGGGAGGTGGGAGCATGACCGTTTACAAGGCAGAACCGCATCCTTCACCTCAGGTGACCCTCGGGATAACCTGGTAATTAGGCCAGAGACATTGTAAGTTCTTTCTGGTAGAATGTCAGCTCTGTGAAGGCAGGGGCTATGCAACCAATTTTTGCGTCCGTATATACCATGCAGTCATCTCAGATCAAGATATGCAATGTTTCCAGCACCCCAGAATGTTCCCTTGGGCCCCTTCCCAGTCAATACGGCCCCAGTAGTAACCACTATTCTGACCTCTATTGCTTGACATGCATTGGTGGGCACTGGTGTTTTTAAAAAGCTTCCAGAGAGTCTCTAATGTGCAGCCAGGGTTGGGACCCAATCACGTGCAGGCAGACATCTACTGGATGCTTACTGAGAGCCTGGCATTGCTCGACACTTTTCACAGGTTAACTCATTTAACCTTCACTCAACCCTGTGAAGTGGGTTCGGTGCTTTGTCCTATTCTCCAGATGAGAAAACTGAGGCGGGGGATTTGAATTTGTGCCCGGTGTGGAGATGTTCATCACCTGTGCCATCTGAGCCTGGATCTGGGCTCACTCCCCACTGCTCATGTCTCCCTGTGTGTCCGTGGCCTCTCCCGCTCCTGGATCTCGGCCACCACGTGCTTTCGCCTGCATGCCACAGAGCTGCAACACCCCCGTGGCAGCCAGCCACCGCTCCCACCGCAATACCTCGGTACTCAGAGGCCCTGGGTGCAGGCCTGGGCCCAGGGGCTCATCTTCCCAAAGGAAACCAGAATGATAGGATGTAGGAGGCTGGCCGCCAGCAGTAGGCTGACCTTCAGGCTGACAGCGAGAGTACCACCTTGGCCTTGCTGCCCAGCCCCACAGAGCCATACTCCCACCAGTGCTGACAATGGAAAGACTGGAAGGAGCAAGAAGACGAGGCTGCCTCCGGACAGGGGGATAGATTTGACATCTGCCCGCCCGCCTGCCTGCCCGCCCGCAAGCGTGAAGTTGCTCAGAAACCACCCAAGCATAGCCCAGGTAGGTGGCACCGTGTTCCCGCTTGTCACCCCATGTGGGGGCAGCAGCCCAGCCTGGAGGAGGAGCCTCACGGCCACCACCGCAGCCAAATCAGAGTTGGTCTTCAGAGTTGGGAGGGATTCCTTGGGGTCTTCCAGGAGCCAAAGCAGCTAAGAGATGATGCCTGAGACCACAAGCTGGGCTCAGAGCCTGACTCCAAGGGCACATGGGGGCTCTGTGCCGCCTTCTCCGCACAGAGCTCACAGACTAAGCCCGGTTCCTTCTCACTCCAGGCATGGCGGGCACGCACCCTGCCCTGCTCCGCCAGACAGAGGGCCTTCCATCCTGCTGGACAGCAGCCTGTCCCGAGAACCAGGATCGGTGTCAGCAGCGCCCTGGTTCCCAGCAGCAGTAGGTTCATAGATCATATCAACTGTACCTCTCTGATGCGGGAACTTGCTGGTGGGGGATGCGCAGGTGGGACGGGGATTGTTTGCGGAAACCGCTCTAAAAAATAAAGTTGATTAATTTTTAAAAATCTAATGAATAATATCACAGGAATAAATTTGAGAATGTAGACAACAGGGATGTACTTCTCGAAAACTATAACATGTCAAAACTGGCATAAGAAAAGTTAATCATCTGAAGTAGATCAATAGCCAATAAAGAAATTGATATGATGGGGCGCCTGGGTGGCACAGCGGTTAAGCGTCTGCCTTCGGCTCAGGGCGTGATCCCGGGGTTCTGGGATCGAGCCCCACATCAGGCTCCTCCGCTATGAGCCTGCTTCTTCCTCTCCCACTCCCCCTGCTTGTGTTCCCTCTCTCTCTGGCTGTCTCTATCTCTGTCGAATAAATAAAAATAAAATCTTTAAAAAAAAAAAAGAAATTGATATGATAATCAAAACACTTAGAGCCCCAAAGCCCCAAGCCAGAATGGTTAGGCATACATTCTACCAAACTTTCAGGGAATAATTATATCTTATCTTCTACCAGCAGCTCCAACCATTTGGAAAAATATAAAATTGGATCCATACCTTACACCATATATCAGAATAAACTTCAAACACATCAGAGAACTAAATGGGGAAAAAAAGAAACCATATAAGGAAAAAGAGTGAATTCTTCCTATAATCTGCGTGAGGAAACCCCTTCCAACTATGACTCAAAGTCTAAAAATAAATAAATAATAATTTAACTCCAATAAAAAATACTTTTGGGTGTGCCTGGGTGGTTCAGTTGGTTAAGCGTCCGATTCTTGATTTCAGCTTTGGTCATGATCTCAGGGTCGTGAGATCGAGCTCCACATTGGGCTCTGCGCTGGGTGTGGAGCCTGGTTAAGATTCTCTCTCTCTTTCTCCCCCCTCTGCCTGACCTCCCCACCCTCCCTGCTCACACTCGCTCTCTCTTTCTCTCTTAAAAAAATTAATAAAAATAAAAAAGTTTTGCTTGGCAAAAATGAAAAATAGGGAGAAAATGTTATTATCTGGCAGATAAAGGGCTGATATCCTTAATAAAGAGTTCTTTAACGTGAAGGGGGGAACCTTCCCTTTGCAACGTGCAGCTGCAAGATGGTAGTGCAAGTTTCTAAGCAAAATTGAGAGGAAAAAAAAAACCCTAGAAGCCCAATAGAAAATAGGCAAGGACACAAACTTAAAATGCACACAAATGGGCTTAAATATATGGAAAGGTGCTTAACTTTTCTTAATAAGAAAGAGCAGTGAGGGGCTCTGGGTGGCTCAGTTGGTTAAGCGCCAGCTCTTGGTTTCAGCTCAGGTCATGATCTCAGGGTTGTGGGACTGAGCCCCACCTCCAGCTCCTCACTCAGCGGGGAGTTGGCTTGAGATTGTCTCCCTCTGCTCCTCCCCCCTCTGCACTCTCTCATTCTCTCTCTCTCTCTCTCTCAAATAAATAAAATAAATCTACAAAAAAAAAAAGACACATACCCTCTGAAACATCAGGAAAAAAGGATTCCTGCTGTCCCCATATATCAGTTTTCCATTGCTGCGCTAACCAATGACCACAAACGTAGTGGTTTAAAACAACACAGATTTATTCTCTCACCATTCTGGGATCAGACATCTATAAGCTGTTTCACTGGGCTAACGTCAAGCCGTTGGTGCGGCTGGTTTCTTTGGAGGCGAAGCTGAGCCCTTGCCTTTTCCTTCTCCTAGTGGCCCCCTGTGTTCCTTGGCTCAGGTCCCCTTCCTCCATCTTCCAAGCGCACCACTTCAATCTCTGCTACTGTGTTCTCCTGTTCTGTGGCCAAATCTCATAAGGACCATCTCAATATCCTTAACATAATCACATCTGCAGAGTCCCTTTTGCGGTACAAGGTGTATGAAGATTAATAAAGGGGAAAACCTGTTTAGAATGGCGGAGGGCGGCCAGCAGGGGGAGCTCTCGCGCCCTCCTGCTCCTCAATTGCAGACACCACAGGAAGAAAGGAACCTTGGGAGTCCAAACCACCTTAGCTGCCACTTTACTACCCCAGCTGGAACAAGAAAGGTTTCCTTTTGCCCTGGCAACAGCCCAGCCAATGAGAGACTGTCACAACTCAGCCAATGAGAAGCCACTATACTTCCAGCTCCCAGTTTACTCCAATAGACTTTTTTAGAACTTTTTTTCCAACTGTGAGGTTCTCTTCTTTGTTCTCCAGACTTGCTTATGGTGTTGCCATACCTTGCTTGTCCAGATTGCAATTGTCTGCTATTCCCTAATAAACCCATTTTTGCTGCTATAATAACTGGCAGCTTTATTTTTAAGGCGAACAGGTGACAGTTTCCAGGGATCAGAACCTGGATATCTTGGGCACCATTACTCAGTCTGCCACACCCTCGTACTGTTCACACAAGACCTGAAATCAGGGTACAGGGATTGGAAGATGTAATTGGGTCGCCAACTGCCTGCCTTGACCTGTTTGCCCTGTTTTACTTGGGCACTGTGGTGTACGCAAAAGATTCAGCAGATAAAATACATAACCTGGAACTAGATCTACAGATTGCAACACAAATCGATCTTGAGAACATAATGTTGCATGAAGAAGGCGAGCTGCAGAAGAATTAAAATATAAACATTACTTTAAAAAGTACAACATCAAGGGCGCCTGGGTGGCGCAGTCCTTAAGCGTCTGCATTCAGCTCAGGGCGTGATCCCAGGGTCCTGGAATCGAGCCCGGCATCGGGCTCCCTGATTCATTGGGAGCCTACTTCTTCCTCTCCCACTCCCCCTGCTTGTGTTCCCTCTCTCCCTGGCTGTCTCTCTCTCTCTGTCAAATAAATAAATAAAATCTAAAGAAAAAAATTTAAATAAAAAATATAAAAAGCACAACATCAATGANTTGAGCCTCTGCTTTCAGCTCAGGTCATGATCTCAGGGTCCTGGGATTGAGCCCCACATCAGGCTCCCTGCAGGGAGCCTGCTTCTCCCTTTCTCCTGAGCTTGTGCTTTCTCTCTTGCTATCTCTCTCTCTCTCTCTCTCTCAAATAAATANGTGCAAATCTTAAAAAAAAAAAAAAAAGACTCTGACACTCAACCGACTGGGCTACCCAGGCCCCCAGGTTTTGTTTATTAAAAACAGACCTAAAGCACATTCAGAGAAATGGTGACACCTCTCAGATCGCAGTGTGAAGTGCATGTTTGTTATACTTTTCTGTGGAATTAGAAATATTTCGTTATGGTTCTTTTTTTTTATTTTTTATTTTTTTATTTTTTTTTAAGATTTTATTTATTTATTCATTCGACACAGAGAGAGACAGAGAGAGAGGGAACACAAGCAGGGGGAGTGGGAGAGGAAGAAGCAGGCTCATAGCGGAGGAGCCTGATGTGGGGCTCCATCCCAGAACCCCGGGATCACACCCTGAGCCGAAGGCAGACGCTTAACCGCTGTGCCACCCAGGCGCCCCTATTTTTTATTTTTAATTAGGCTCCACGCCCATCGCAGAGCCCAACGTGGGGCTTGAATTCATGGCGGTGAGATCAAGACCCAAGCTTAGATCAAGGGTCAGATGTTTACTGACTGAGCCACTCAGGTGAACCCTGATGGTTCTTTTTTAATAAATAAAAGAAGCAAGGAAGTGGAGACAAAAAGAAAAATAAGAACTCTTTTGCTATAGACCTTAGTTTCACCAAATGAAAAATGCACGTTCAAGACTTGGATGCTTGAATTTGTCTCAAGATTTGTGAAGCATGGTCTAATTACTTAAGCCATTTAGAAAAAGGCTTAGTGTGAAAATTAATTGAATATTGTCCTGGTTGATGTAAATGCATTGACAGTAAACATTAGCAAGCTTCTTTCTTTCTTTTTTTTTTTTTTAAGATTTATTTATTTATTGAAAGAGAGAGAGCACAAGGGTTGGGGAGGGGCAGAGGGAAAGGGAGAGAAGCAGACTCCCCGCTGTGCACAGAGCCTGGGGCTCTATCTCGGGACTCTGGGATCAGGACGTGAGCCAAAACCGAGAGTCGGATGCTCAACCAACCGAGGCACCCAGGTGCCCCTAAGCTTCTTTCTAAACATAAAGCTCAAGGGGCGCCTGGGTGGCTCAGTCAGTTGAGTGTTCTACTTTGGCTCAGGTCATGATCTCAGGGTCCTGGGGCAAGTGACGCTTGCATCAGGCTCCTTGCTCAGCCCTGCATCAGGCTCCTTGCTCACCCCTCTCCTCCGCTCTGCCTGCCACTCCCCCTGCTTGTGCTCTCTCTCTCTCTGACAAATAAATAAATAAAATCTTTTAAAAAATAAATTAAATAAATAAAATGAATGGGTTGACTTGCTCTCTTGTGGCTTCGGGGGGGGTGGTTTTTTTTTTTTTTAATCATTGTGGTAAAATACATGTAACTAAATTTGCCATTGTAGCCATTTTTAAGTGTACAATTCAGTGGCATTAAACACACTCACGAGGCCATACAAACATCATCACTTTTTCCAAAATTTTTCATCACCCCAAACAGAAACTCTGTACCTGCTACCCAATAATTCCTTATCCCCCCCCCCACACTTATGCAAGCCCCTGGTACCCTCTGATCCCTTTTCTCCCTCTATAAATTCTCCTGCTCTCAATAGTTCACGGAAGTGGGATCATACGATATGTCCTTTTGTATCTGGCTTCTTTCACTTAGCCTCTTTTCAGGGTTCTTCCCTCTTCTGCCATGATCAGAATTTCCTTCTTTTTAAAGCTGAATAATATTGGATGGAGGCACCACACTTTCTTTACCCATTCATCTGTGGATGGACACTTGGGTCATTTTCACCTTTCGGCAACTGTGAAATATTATTACTATGAGCATGGGCGTACAAGTATCCAAGTCCCTGTTTCCAAATCTTTTGGATGTATACTTAGGAGAGCAATTGCTGGGTCGTAAACTCACGCTGCATTTAGTTTTTTTAAGATTTTATTTTGAAGTAAGCTCTATGCCCAGCATGGGGCTCAAACTGAGGTCAAGCGTCACTCGCCCCACTGACTGAGCCCGCCAGGCACTTCTGTAGTTTACTTTCCAAGGAACCTCCAAGTTTTCCCACAGCCCCTGCACCATGTAACATTCCCACCAACAGTGCACAAGGTTCCAATTTCTCCGCATCCTCGCCAACACCTGTCTTTTTCCTTTATTATTACTATCGCTATCCTAGTAGGTGCAAAGCGGCATAAATTGTTTTAATAAAGTGATTTCTGACGGATTTTTTTTTCTGAAAGGTTTTTTTTTCTGAAAGGTTTTTTTTGTTTTTTGTTTTTTTTCTTTGTTGTGGTTGATTATTATCTTCCACAAGAGGAAGGGGTGATGGGGTCTGGGGTGTTTTCCTGTCTCCAGCCTCTCCTCTCTTTCATGCTGGAAAATGAGGAAGCCTGTGCGTCTCCAGGTCTCCAGGTCTCCGCTGGCAGGGAGGGGAGACAGGTGCTGCTGAGGGGGTCCGAGTGGGAGGGGCAGCGTCTTTGTGGGGTGAGGCACAAAACCCAAGGGGAGGGTCGGCCTTGGATGGGAGGGGGGACAGAAGAAGGGGGCGGATACCCCTCCGGTTTGTAGGTTTCGGGTGGGAGGACAAAGGCTTCCGTTGGCTCAGTGAAATTCCTGGGGAAAGCTCAGGGTTGGAGACTGACAGTCAGGAAGAGGAGCATAGAGGGAGAAAGTCTAAAAGGCACTCCCAGGATATCCAAGAAAGAGAAAGGCCTCCTTTGGCCTCACACCCTTCCCAGCTGTCCCTGTGGAGGCCCCACTCTCCCCCCCAACCCCTCTCTCCCTCCCTCATCAGCTCCCTGTAGCTGGGAGCTTCCAGCACCCCCACTCCTCTGAATTGCCTCTGTCCAAGGTCACTGACCTCCCTGCCGTGACACCCACTGGCCTTTGCCACTCCCACATTACTTGACCTGCGGTGGACACTTACCACAGCCGACCGCTCCCTTCTTCTGTCCTTGACTTCCATGCAGCCCCGACTCCTGGTTTTCCTGCTGCCTCCCCTTTCCAGGTCTTCCTAACCCCTTTCACATGTTCCTGCTGCTCCCACCCCTCCTTCATGCCACCAACCCCCAAAGACCCACCTAGACTTCTTGACTCTCTTCACTTCCCCTGTCCCCAGGCGTTGGCCCCCCAGGCTGGTCACTGTGTATTTCTCTCTGGCTTTAATGCTCAGCTTCCTTTCCTTTCTTTCTTTCTTTCTTTCTTTCTTTCTCCCTCCCTCCCTCCCTCCCTCCCTCCCTCCCTCCCTCCCTCTCTCTCTCCCTCTTTCTTTCTTTCTTTCTTTCTTTCTTTCTTTCTTTCTTTCTTTCTTTTTCTTCCTCCCTTCCCTTCCCTTCCCTCCCCTCCCTTCCCTTCCCTTCCCTTCCCTTCCCTTCCCTTCCCTCTGATTTTATCTTTTAAGTACTCTCTACACCCAAGGTGGGGCTTGAACTCATGACTGCCAGATCAAGAGTTGCAGGCTTCACTGACTGAGCCAGCCAGGTGGCCCTAATGCTCACCTCCCTAATTCACCTCCCCAAAACTCTTTGTCTCTACAGTCGTCACATGAGCCAGAACGATTGTCCCACAGCGGTTGTCTGCCTAGCCTGCATCAGAGTCACCTGGGGGACTCGCACAATCCCGCCTTGCAGGGCCCCACCCCCAGGGTTTCAGATCCAGTAGGTCTGGTGAGGGACCCAAGAATTTGGGACTCTGGCAGGTACCCAGGTGACACTGACCTGCTGGTCTGGGGACCACGCAGAGGGAAACTTCACCTTAAAACACTCATCTGATCATGCTCGTCTCTTTTAAAACTCTTGCGTGCCTCACCGTTGCCCTCAAGGTAAACCCAAGCTCATATCTTGGCAATGACCGCCGTCTGGCGCTCGTCCTCTCTGCACTGCCGAGAAAGCCTTCACCGCCCTACTTCTATGGTTGTAATGCTCTGCGCAGATGGCACAGAGTGCTCACCATACACACCTGGGTCCCCCATCACATACATGCTCCTTGAGGATGAAATGCTGGGGACACCGCTCCATCCCTAGAGCCCAGCACAGGGTTTAACACAATGCTCAGCAGATTGTTGTTGAATGAATGAGTGAATGAATGAATGTAAATATTTTCAAGTGTTATTTTATTTTTATTATTTTATTTAAGTGCAAAAGACATTTTTACTTTGAGTCAAATCTTATAAAACAGAGTCAGACTCCTGGTCGGACCAAACTCAAATCTATAATCCCGAAAATCTGGCCTCCGCTCTGCCCCCTGGCGATAGTCCCAGTCCCAGCAGGAAAACGAATGTATTATTTAAGGCATTTCCAGGAACCGGGGGCGTGACGACGGAGACTCATTTGCATACCCAAAATGCATTGCACACCGGACAATTTCTGACTTAGAAATAACTAGATTTCCCTTTTTCCTGTGAATTAGTTTCCCCCCCCGAATAAGGATGCTCTCACAGAATTGTCCAGGATAAAGACAGAAATCACTAGTTTTTTTTCCCCCCTAGCAAAGAGTCACCATCACTGAATTCGGGGTAACAGTTACCCGAGGAATGTGTGCGGGGTTTGGCAGGTATACTCTGGTTTCTCTTCAGATCGCATAAATCTTTCGCCTTTTACTAAAGATTTCCGTGGAGAGGAACAATTCTGAGTTTTTAGCCAATTTTTTGAGGCCTTGTGTTCAACAAGGCTATTATTGTTGTTTAATAACAGACTGATTAGTTTTAGTTGTTAACTTCCTGTTTTATGGGATTTCACTTGCTGGAAAAACGATGGTTATAATCCGTAAGTGTTTTCTCAATATTTTTTGTTCGGATTTAGTACGCCGAGATCGCATTTGGTATTTACACGTGTTTTCTTAAGTACGTGTAAAATGTATTCAAGAGCACCTGCGAAGTAGGGTCCCAGAAAAAGGGGTTGGTGTAACAGCTTGACACTTGTTTTTCTATTCCGGCAGAGAATCTGAGAAACCAGACAGCCCCGGACCTTCCGTGCAAATTTGAGCTTCACCTTCCGAAAAGAACTCAGCTGTAGAAAACTAGAACCTCATCGAAAGCCTTTTGTACTCAAAATGTTGACGGGTTGGAAGCCGCCACCAAGCACCGACTTGCTTCTGCTCCCGGGGCTCGCGCGTAGTCTGGCGCAGATGTTTGCTCAACAGAGAACGTCCAGTTAACCTGGTTTTGCCCAGACTTTGGATAAAACTTTTTTTCTAAAAAGATGATTGGGGCGTACCTATTCACACACACCTTTTAGGGAGGTAAATGCCTGGCAAGGCGCAGCACCTTCCTGATTCTGGCTTTGAGCATTGCATTTACTGTAAGCTTCTAAAAATAACTTCAAACAACTGAAGCGTAATTGGCTGCTTTTTCTATGACATATTTATAAGTATTGCTGTTGGTTTGGTTTTGTTTTCCTGATGAGTTCATTAACACCAGAGCTGGAGCATTTGTGAAAAATCGGAATGAGAACGACTTTTAATGATGGTCGTAATGGATTTGATAAAACTCAGGAGGAAGTTAATTTTTTAACCAATCCCACTGGCCGGAACTTAGCTTTGTGAGCCGGCATTCCTGTGGGGTAGGCTGGGAAATGTAGTCTTTCCCCTAGGCAGCCATGAGCCCTGCTAATGGTGTGAGATTCCAGGAGGGAGGGAGTGAATCCTGGAGAAGAAAACTAGCAGTGTTTGAACCAGCAAAGGAGGGAGGGAATCCATCCCAAAGTTCCCTCCTTGAGTGTCTCCACCTCCTAGGCCTGCTCTCCCTTGCTTGTGGCTGTGGGATAACCCCTTCCTAGGCCCTTTTGATGCCCCCCCTTTTAAGATTTATTTATTTATTAGAGAGAGGAGGGAAGGGGTAGAGGAAAAGGGAGAGAGAGTCACAAGCAGACTCCACACTGAGCACGGAGCCCAATGCAGGGCTCAGTCTCATGACCCTGAGATCATGACCTGAGCCAAAACCAAGAGTAGGTGACTTAACCGACTGAGCCACCCAGGTGCACCTTGATGTCCCTTTGTGTAGATGATCATGGCCCAGGCTCAGGGTGCCTGAGGCAGCTGCCCTCAGTCCAGCCCTGCTCTGCTGGTCCCCCATTTGTCACCAGGGAGCCTCTTGACCCGCTGAACTCAGAACTGACCTCCTGAACTCAGGAAACTCCAAGAAGCTTCCGCCTGTCAATTTCATCTTTTAGAAACTAACAAGTTGCGGAAACAGGAAAAGAAATGTCTGGGAACCATACCTGTCCAGGTGAGTCAGAAAGTGCCCACAGGTACCTCGGCTTCATTATAATATTACAATGCCTCTCTAAAGATTCATCCCATTCATCCCAAACTCTAATAAAAGGACCCTGCTTCCCCCTGCTTGGGGAGTCACAGCTTTGGAAACTACTCCTTGAGATCTCCTTATTTGTAGAAATGAAGTGACCTTGCGAGGCAGGCCGGCACTCAGTGTGGTCTGAGTCTACAGCTCACCAAGGAGCGGGCTCACGTTGTCCGGGGCCATATTCAAGCCCTGGGAGGGTCATTTTCCTTTCTTTCTCCCCAGCAAACTGCTCCTCACTTGCCGGCTGGGGTCAGTCAGAATTAAATGCTGGCAGCCAGTGCCATCTCTGGGCTCTGAGGGCAGGGGTTTTAAACTTGTTGGCAAAAACAACCCAGTGTAATGAGCACCCCAAGCACCCAGATTATAGTCTCCAAATGTCATTCCCTGGTCCAAGGAAGGGGGTTCCTTGGAGAAATGGAGAGTGCAGGTGTGAGCCGGGAAATAGGCCCACCTTGCAGAGGCTCCTGAAAGCCAAAGATGATATTGATGAACCATCAAGAAGATTCATAGAGTCAAAGGATCAAGACATCTCCAATCTAGTTAAATCTATGAGTTCATACAAATACTAAATCTGAACTAACTGGTCACTGTGCTGATTGACTTTTGGTGTCCGCTTGACTGGGCTAAGAGATGCCCCCAGAGCTGGTAAAATGTCATTTCTGGGTGCGTCTGTGAGGGTGTTTCTGGAAGAGGTTAGTGTCTGAATCAATGGACTGAGTAGGTTGTCCTTCCCAAGTGGGTGGGCCTCACCCAATCCGTTGAGGGCCTGAGTAGAACGCAAAGGTAGAGGAAGGGCAAATGGGCTCTTTTCTGCTAGAGCTGGGACACATCTGCCTTTGGACATCAGCTCCTGGTTCTTGACCCCAATTTCCACTTAGACACCGCCGGCTTTCCTGGGTCTTCATCTGCAGATGACAGATCATGGGACTCTTCAGCCTCCATAATTTCAAGAGCCAATTCCCATCATAAGCCTTCTCTCCTATCTATTTATCTCCCATTTGGCCTATTTGTGTGTGTTAAACATGAGCCATAATTTTAAAGTTTTAAATATATATATATATTTTTTTTAATTTAAGATTTTATTTTTAAGGGACACCTGGGTGGCTCAGTCGGTGAAGTGTCTGCCTTTGGCTGGGGTCATGATCCCAGAGTGCTGGGATCGAGCCCCACATCGGGCTCCCTGCTCAGTGGGGAGCCTGCTTCTCCCTCTCTCTCTGCTGCTCCCCCGGCTTGTGCTTTCTCTCTCTCAAATAAATAAATAAATAAATAAAATCTTTAAGAAAAAGAAAACAGTGGGGTTGTATATAGTTAGTAAAAAAAAAAATTGCCTTAAAAAAAAAGATTTTGGGGCTCCTGGGTGGCTCAGTTGTTGAGCGTCTGCCTTCCGCTCAGGGCGTGATCCCGAAGTTCTGGGATCGAGCCCCGCATCAGGCTCTTCTGCTGGGAGCCTGCTTCTTTCTCTCCCACTCCCCCTGCTTGTGTTCCCTTTCTCGCTGGCTGTCTCTCTCTCTCTGTTAAAATAAATAAATAAATAAATCTTAAAAAAAAAAAAAGATTTTATTTTTAAGTAATCTCTACACCCAATATGGGGCCTGAACTTACAACCCTAAGATCAAGTCATATGCTCCACTGAGTGAGCCAGGCGCCCCTAAATATATATATATTTTTTTATTTTAAATATATATTTAATATATGTTATTAACATATATTATAATATATAAAATATATAAATCTAAAATATAATATATATTAAAATATTTAATATATATTTTTTAAGATTTTATTTATTTAAGAAAGAGAGAGAGAGCATGGGGGGAAGGGGCAAAGGGAGAAGCAGACTCCCCACTGAGCGGGGAGCCTGACTCGGGGGATCCCAGGACCTCAGGATCATGACCTGAGTGGAAAGCAGATGCTTAATCGACTGAGCCATCCAAGTGCCCCGCCCCTAAATATGTGTTTAAAACAAATTTGTGAGTGGTAGCATGTGCTTCTTCATTAATAGATTACATACTAGGATCAAGTGGCACGTCTAATGATTTCCATAATTTCAAAGTCACATCAACATGACCAGTATTTCAAGATCTCTGCAGCAACCGTAACGGGACATGAACGCTATGATTTCTATTTGTGACAACGACCTAAATGCCAAAGTTAATCATGGGAGGAGATGCTAAATTTCGGTTAGAGGTTAGTGAAAATAAAGATGAATTTCCAATCCGCGTTGGCAGCCCCTCTGAATTCGGTCCGTGGGTTGAGGAGCTCTGGGCTGCATTCTTTTGCCTCCAGGTATTCAGTGTGGGTAGAAGATTTTTGAATTTATCAAAGCACATTTACACACAGTCATTTATTTAGTGGGACTTCCTGACCAGCTTATGAGGTTGGAAGGTGCTATTAGACCCATTTTACAGGTGGGAACCTGCAGTGTAAACGCTTACCTCACTTGTTTGAGGTTGCATGATGATAATGACCGAGCTGCAAATGGAACCAGGTCCCCTAACTCCCAGCCCACTGCTGACTCTTTTATACCCAGTTCCCTTCCCCAAAAATGCTCTTTAATTACCTTTTCATGAAGTTTTTGTTTTTGTGTTTTTTAAATTTATTTTTTAAAGGTTTTATTTCTTTATTTGACAGAGAGAGAGCACAGCAGAGGGAGAGGGAGAAGCAGACTCCCGGCTGAGCAGGGAGCCCCGATGTGGGGCTAGATCTCAGGACCCTGGATCATGACCTGAGCTGAAGGCAGACGCTTAATCGACTGAGCCACCCAGGCGCCCCATCACAAAGTTTTATTTTGAGAGAATCCACAGCCTTTCTCCTGAGCTCACCATCCTGTTTTGTCACCTCTCAGGACACCCACAGAACGGTCACATTGATCTCTAAGGTGGTTGGGCATCCAGGAGCTATGATTTACCTGTGAGCAGAGGTGATTATTACCCTGTCAATGGGAGAGCTTCAATCCTGCAAGGTGACCTCCCTTTGAGCTTTGACAAGTCACTCTCTTTCACCCAGTCTCAGTTTCTACTTTTCTGAAACAGGGTGATAAACTGTCCTCCCTTGGTTTTGGGGGAAGTTGTAAAGATTGGCTAAAATCATAACAATAAGGAGGGGGGAGGACGTGCTATGTCCATGGGAGGAATTGTCACCTGTGATGTTGTCATTGCCATGAGTTAGGACTGAGCCTACCCTCCCCTTGCCTTTAGAAGTCAAAGATATGGATCATGGGGGAGGGGGGAGAAAAGAAGTTAAAGATCAATTACCCCAATAAATATCGATAAAAAGTAAGATCCATAAACCCCAACTCTCTAACCTTGTCACGCATTGTGCCTCACCTCGCACACGGGAGAGGACGAGGGTGCTCGCTGGGGTCCCTCTTATTAGGACACTAATCCTATTCGGGAGGGGCCTCCACCTGCATGACCTAGTCACCTCCCACAGGGCCCCCTCCAAACACCACCACACTGGGGGGTAGCATTTCAACATGTCAAGTTTGGGGGGGACACATTCAGCCCAAAACAATGCCCTTGGGAGAGTCCAATTCCCTTTTGGAAAAACCCTCCCCCAGAGGAGCTGCGGGCCTCGTGGTCGGAGTCCTAGTCTGGGGAAGGAGCTCGTGCTCGGGTAGCTGATTTGGGGCGAGGTCCCAGGGGCCAGGAGCGGGAGACTGCGGTAGGGTCAAACGAGCGGAGGGAAACCCAATCAAGGGAGCTTATGGCCTTCCCCCCCACTGGGAGCCGTGAGGCCAACCGCCTGCCAGCCTTCTGGGCTGCACAGCGTGCGTCCCAGAGCTGTCCATCCAGGGACAGACGCATTTGTCCACTGGCTCCGTCTCCCGCAGGTGAAGGGCTCCCCGAGAAGTGTTAGCCTTCGCCTGCTTGGAGGCCCCGCACACACCAGTGGGGGCGGCTTCCAGAAGGGAAGACAGAAGCTACACAAGGTACTCTGCATCCGTGCAGAGCTGCTGGCTGCCGCTGCCAGTGAGAAGTGGGCTGAGAGGAGGGGAGAGGGGGCGGGGAACGGTTGTGGAGAGGATGGGACCGCCCGTGACCTCAGAGGCTCCTCACCACCTCCCTGGATGTGGGGTCTAAGAGCCTTTCCTGCTCCCCAGGCTGCTCCAAGGACCCCACCCTGCATTGGTGACGGAGCTCGAGTCTGCGGCGGGGGAAGTCCTCAAGAAGTTTTAAGGTGCAGGTGGGCGGGTGCAGGGATACCCTTGGCTGGCCACGCCCAGAAAAGCCTCACAGGTAAGTTTCCTTCTTTTTTTCTTTTTAAGATTTTAAATTTTTATTTCTTTGTCAGGGAGAGAGAGAGCACGCGCACAAGCAGGGGGAGCGGCAGGCAGAGGGGCAGGCAGAGGGAGAAGCAGGCTCCCGCCTGAGCAGGGAGCCCGATGCGGGGCTCGATCCCAGGACCTGGAGATCATGACCTGAGCTGAAGGCAGCCACTTCACCGACGGAACCACCCAGGTGCCCCCACTGTCCTTCTTATTGCTCCTGCCATCTACCCACCTGCAGTGGCCTGCCTCGTCGGTCCCTCCCCGCTCTCTGGGAACGGGGACCAGGTTCAGGTGACACCTGGGAAGCTTCCGAGGGGCTTGCACACCCGCGGGGCCCACGGTGCAGGTTAGGGTTCCTCGGTAAAGCCTCCGTGCATCCCTCCTGAGAGGCGTTACTGGACGGCGTGGGCGCCCCACTGGGCTGAGTGCCCCGCCTGCCCTGAGCTGAGGCCGCCTGCATTCCCTCCCTGTGAGGGTGGCCCATGTTCCCGGCAGACAGCTGTCATTCTTGGGGCGGGCTGCTGATGCCTTCGCTAAGGGGGAGCAAAGGTTGCTCACGGGAGGAAGCTGCCGGGGTGGGGGAGGTGGATGGAGCTGCACCGCAGCCTGGCACCGAGGCCTCCACGGCCTCCACAGCCTGGTGGCCTCCCCGCCCCAGGTGGCTTCCTCTACTCTCTAACCTGATCTTCTCCCGTGGACAGACCCCAGCACGCAGTGAGCACCCGATGCCCTTGCTCACAAGTCCTTTACTGCGATTCTAGGCTGTCAGGCAGTATTTCTCGGCAGGGGGGCCTTGGGTTTATTTTTCCCGTTTCTGGAGCCTCCAGCAGGCGGGGTCCCAAGCTAAGCAGGGGGGTGGGACTGTGAAGTGCGGCCCTTGTCCAGCAGCTTCGTTTCACGTACGACTGCAGGGCACGCCACACCCTAAACCACACACCCAACGGCACCCCCAAGGTTCCTGCTCCCCTATATGGGTAGGCCTGCCAATGACTCTTGGGTGGGCGAGGAGGGCACCTCTCAGCTCTTGGCTGCCCAGAGCGGAAGCAGGAGGGGTGTGGAGCCAGGGCGACTCAGGGTCAAGCTGGACATGTCTGTTTGCGCTCTCTCCCGGCCCACGGTTTTGGGCAACATTTAGCTGGTGGCGAGGTGACCAGGCTTCCCTGGTGAGCGGGGCTGCGGCACCCGAGACACTGAGACCGACACTGCAACGGTGGCCTCAGCGACCCAGTGAGTCCCCCAGGGGAGCGGTGAGGGGGCGGCCTCCACATCTTCTGAAAAGAATTAGATGCGGGAAAACAATTACAGCAGGCGGCTGGCCCTTCTGCTTCAGTCGCCACCCAAAAGCCTGGTGACAGAGGAAGACCCCAAGTCTCCGGGTTTCAACCACACACAAACCGGTCATGGAAGTTTGAAAGAGATTTATTTAAAAACAGAACAAAAAAGAAGCTTTGGTATTTCAAAACCCAACAATCATCAATCACTAGAAAGTTAAATACCTCCCCTAAAGCCCAGCAGTACAAAAGCACAGACCTCCACAGGCTCCTGATAAGAAAGAGACAGTGTGCAAACCCGGGGACGAGCCAAGACCCACGCCCCCAGCACAGGCGGGGCGGTGTCGGTCGGAGATCACTTCTGTGACTCACTGTCTCGAACAGATGCGAAAGCTGTCCCCCCAAATCTCAACAACAATAAATTAAAAATTCAGTCGAGAAAGAACACATTAAATTAGGAATAGAACACAATTTCTCCTAGACAAGTCTTTTCAAAAGAGGGTCTATGTCCTGGGACAGAAGCGGGGGGAGTGGAAGGAGTGAGTTCAATTTCAAGTATTTTCCATCTAGGTTCATTTTATTGAGTCGAAAGCTTACAAAAAGTCCACTGGCCCTCCCCTCCCGCTCCCCGATGCCAACTCCTGAACCTCCACACGCGCTCTGCGTCACTGGTGTCCCCAACAAGGCACAAAAGGGTGGGTGCTTTCAAAGGCTCCCTTGTTCGTGCAGCAGGGCTGTCAGCGCTGGGCGTCTCGTGCAGACGGGGCTGAAAGCAGGGCTGTCAGTGCGCTCACACGCTGGGATCCTCCTGTGCAATGAACAAAACAGGCTGTTATTCTTCACCGCCAACCCCGTGGAAGCGACACAACTACCAGGGAAAGCAGGTGACCGAGAGGACCCTGGTGCCCCCACCCCCCAGGCTCTGCAGATGCTCCTGGCCCAGGGATGTGCCACAGCCACCGTGGAGCCCATGGCCCGGACAGCTTTGCAGGCCAGTGTGGCGTTCACCAGGCTCTCCTCCACCGTGGCCCGGCTCGAGCCCGAGGAAACGGAGGCACAGGAGGTAGCAACCCCAGATTAGGGGTTTGGCTTGCCCCTCCCGGATCAGGTGGGAAAATACGGGCAGATGGGTCTACGCCAGAAGCAGCAGGGAAAAGCAGCCTGCCTACCTCACAGAGGCTGTCAGACCCACGCCGTGCAAATTTAGCAGCTGTTCTATTACAGCTCGGAAAGATTTCTTTTTCATCTGACTTTCCCCTTGTTCTTCAAGCTTGGAGCTCAGACCTGCTGCCCACCCTTCTCTCCCACTCCTTCAGGCTGAGTGCTACTTCTCCACCTGGCCTTGGGCCAGGAACCAGAAACCAGAAGGCACAAAGCCCTCTGTGGAGGTAATGAGGCATTTCTCCTGAGTTGGCTCAGGCTCCTTAACTGCTGGGAGCACAGGTCGGGAGCTAATGTTGTCTGTCCACTCACTGGCCTGACAAGAAGAGAGGAGAGAAAGAGAAGCAAGCCCAGCTCCCCTCTGAGGAACTTTCTCCTGTGACTGCCAATAATGGACTCCGTTCTGTTCCCTCTCCCGGGAAATCCTGGCAGCGAGAAAGCAGAGGGCTGGCTGGCAAGGCAGATGAGGTGGCCTCCCCGAGACTGAGCCTGATCCCCAAGACACATTCCGGCCGAGAGTCCCACAAGGGCCACGCTCAAAGTCACGGCTTCCTGGGGGCAAAGATGTTTTAGGAAAGGAGGGGAAGGATCACGCTCGGCACTGACAAGATGACCCCCGTAGCTGGCCCACGGCGAGAGGCAGTGAACAGGCCCTCAGGGGTGATGACAGGGGTCCCCTCTGCAGCTTAGACGAGGCTGGGGTCAGCCTGGGGGTTTGCTGCAATTATTTGTAAATGCTGTGACTTACCAGGGCAGGGAACGGACTGTCGATGGGAGGCCGGCAGACTCAGCTACCCACCACTGTCCCTTCCTATGATCTCCTCTTAGAAGTCACTTTTTGATAGCCTCTCTAAACACACTCACTGCTCTCTGTGTTGCAGGTGGAGGGTACTGGCTTAGAAGGGGACCCCAGTACCACCCAGGCCCTCCCCTGTGCCGGCCTCAGGACAGAACACCAGGCCGGGGCCTCGGGCTCTGAAGACAGGGGACTTTATACCTTACTCCTGAAGAGGGGCTTGGCCCCAGGCCCACAGTACTCATTGTAGATGAGCTTGAAGAGGAAGAGGTGGAAGAGGGTGATGAGGGAGGCCACGCTGAACCAGAAGAGGAAGGGCAGCCCAGGGTCCTGCTGGGCCATGTGCTCGTCGTGGGCCAAGATGGCCTTGAGGTGCAGCGTGTGGCGCAGGTCCTGCAGGTGCGTGAGGTCGGTGGAAATGTAGAGCAGCGGCGTGATGGGCTGCGTCACCATGACCGGGAACGTGTGGCCCTGGGGCGCCGAGGTCAGCTCCACGGGCTCCTCCAGGCAGCCTGCCTCGCATGCGTAGATCTTGACGGGCTGGCCGCGCGACTCCACGGACACGTGCAGGTACGGCTTGCCCTCGGGGTCCGCGAGCACGGCCAGGTTGATGTGGTCGTTCTTGTAGCGGATGCCGTGCAGGGCGTAGCTGTTGTGCAGCACGTCGGGGTCGGCCTGGAACTGGAGGTGGTTCTCCGTGAACTGCAGCCCCCCGAAGCTGAGCACCATGCCCTGTAGGATGCCCGGGGCGCCGACCCTCACCAGCCCCTTACAGCCCCGCTTCTGCAGGGTCAGCCTCCACAGGTCGGAGAGCTGCAGGATCTGCTGGACCGAGGACAGGCGGCCCGGCCACAGGTTCTCGGCGTGCATGGTGGCGTGGCCGCTGAAGCAGTGGTCTTCGTAGTTGAGCGTCGACTCCATCTGGTCGCGCTCCCGGTGGCTCAGGCCGGGGCTGAGCAGGGGGGCTGGTGAGCAGGAGAGCATGTAGTACAGCGTCAGGTTCACGGTCAGGCCCGACGGGGTGTGAGCGTCCGTGATCTTCTTCATTTCCACACCTGTAACACCACAAACCGGGCACGTTAAGGAGGAACGGTGGGGCCGGGAGACTGAGGTCATGACATGAGGAACAGCAGAGAAGGAAGCTCTGGCCCCTAGGGAGGTCCATGGCAGCTCCAGTCTCCCCTGAAGAGGGGAGAAAGTCATCCTGCCTGGCTCCCACATACGACCGGGTTGACCCTGTGGGCCCAAAACCGAAAATCCTGTTTGAAGTGGAGCCTCCTGCCAGCGCCCAGAACACAGACGGGGCCAGAACATGGTGGCAGGTGAAAAGTCCAGCCCTCTGCCTCCAGAAGCCTGTCATCAGCGCCCTGGCCCGTCTCAGCCTGCTCCTCGCTAACACCCATTCTCCAGTCCTGGAGCTTTAAATGACATCTGAACACCCCATCTCCCAAATCTGTATGAATTCTAGACTCCAACAGCTAACTGCCCGTTGGGTGTCTCCACCTGGATGCCTGACAGGCGTTTTGAACCTGACATGGTTTGAACTCTTCCAACCCCAAACCAATCCTTCCCCAGATTATCTCTGGACACTTGCTCAAGCCTTCCCCACAAATTTAGCAGTCCCTCTCAAATTCTCACGCCCCACGTCCAGTCCATGCCAAGTCCTGGTGGCACCAGCTCCAAAAGTAGCAGAAGCCGTTCACTTCTGCCTCCACAGAGCGGCCACAACTCTGGTCCCAGCCACCCTCCTCTTTCACCTGGGCTCCTGCAAAATCCTCGTATCGGGTCTCTGTGTCCCACTTTTGTCCCCTTACAGTCTACACTCTGCACAGAGCAGCCAGAGGGGGCTTTAAAAATGTACAGCTCCTGGTTGTCTCTGCTCGGTTTTCCATCCCAAATAGAAGCAAATTCACCATTCCCACCAAGGTCTACCAGGCGCTTCCGGATCTAGCCATCACCACCCTTCCCTTGCATGCAAGCTGCCAGCCACACGGGCCTCAACCACACCCGCTCCTGCCTTCGGGCCTCTGACCTGCTGGCTCCCTCCACATGACCACTCAGCTGGTTTCTTGCTATTCAGGTCTTAGCTAGGTGCTTCCTCCTCAGAGAGGCCTCCCTGACAACTGGAGCTAAACAGAGGCCCCACCCCACTCTTCCCCTCACCCTGTCACCCTCCAACACATACTTTCAACTTGACAGAACTTTTTATTCTAAAAAGTTATCTTGCTTATTCAGATTTTCACTTTTCTAGTAGCGCCTTCCTCCCATCCAGAATTTAAGCAAGCACCCTGAGAACAGAAACTTCGTTCTATTCACTTCTGTATCCCTCGTATGGAGAGAACAGTCCCTGACAAGATTCAATCAATACTTGCTGAGTGAATTAAACACACGTTGAGCAACTAAGTATAAGGATTTAGACAACAAGCACCCTGGAAACCAGACTCTCTCTCTCCTCTAGAATAGGATTTCCTTTATTTCAACTGTCAACGGGGGAAAGCAGTTTTCATTTGACCTGCCCATTCCAACCTGCCGAGGAAGAGGTTCCATTCCCTCCCAGTGAAAAGGTGCAGCCACTCTGGCCAAGGCACACTTCAGCCTCGTGGGAGTCCTGCCTTGGGGGCGCCTGGGGCATGTGACTCTTGATCTCGGGGCCATGTGTCCAAGCCCCACGATGGGCACAGAATTCACTTTTAAAAAATAAGAAAAAAGCCCATGCCTGTCACCAGCCAGACTGTGGGGGACTGAGGAAAGAATCTGGGGACAGCCAGGCCTCTCTGTTGATTTATCCTTTAAAAACCGACCCCGACATCCATTCTCCAAATCAGTCCTCATCTACAAGAACAAATAACAGACCTGTCTTTCACGCTCATTCTTTCACTAGAATCTCACAAAAGCCCTCTGAGGTCAGTGCTTCTGTTATTATTGAATACAAGCCTGGGGAGATCAGTTAACTGGTCCAAGGTCACACAGATACTAAGTGGTAGAGCAGAGAGTCAGCCCCATGTCAATGGCCAAGCCCCCTTTAACCACCCCACTACTCCCTTTCAGTGTCACCTCTGCATACTTTAGCGGGGTATCTCCAGGGTGGACCGTGTGCACCCTGGTGTAAGGTGTGGACTGTGGACCAAGAACTGGCCAGGCCTCACCTGGGCTGAAGAGCTGAGCCCAGAGGCGCTGGTGGTCCTGAAGTAGCTCAGCCGCTGGCATCTCCAAGAGCTCCAGCATTTCCTTTCGGGCCAAATCCTGGAGCACCTTGAGCTCCTTGGCTGCTTTGCTTTTGAGCACCTGGGGGCTAATGGGGCCTGAAACATGCACCACCCACAACACTGTCTCGTCCAGCTGTGTCTTGGGAGCCACTTGGAGCCGGTTCACTAGCTTCTTGGCGGCCACCACCACCAGGTGCACCAGCCCCGTGGGAAAAGGCGGGGACCGGCCTGAGTAGAGGAGGAACTGATGATCTCCCACCTTCTCCAGGGTACTGGTGAAGGCTCTGGGGACCGGGCCGGCAGTGGGCCCCACAGTCTGCAGCGCGGCCACCCGCTCCGTGGGATTGTTGAGCTGAATACGCTGCAGATAGACGTGGGGTCGGCCCCGGTGCGCCAGAAAGTCCTCTTGCAGCAGCACGCAGTCGCGGCCGGATCCTGTGACCAGGCCGGAGGCCGAGGCGGGCCCGGGGACCGCGCCCGCAGGACCGGGACCCGAGGTCCCAAGCTGCAGGCAACGCACTCGGCGCAGCAGCCCTTCACGGAGAAGCAGCACCGACTCTCCCGCTTCGGAGAGCGCACTGAGCGGACGCAGCTGCACGAAGGGCACGAAGTCCGGCGCCACCGCGGGCTCTCGTTCTCCAGGAGTCACCCACAGCCTGTTGGCGGCCACGTCCAGTGCCAGGAAGCCGTTGGCCACCAGGGCCGGCACTCCAGGGCCTAGCGGGACAGCCTCGCCGCGCTCCCGCAGGCCGCGCCAGGCGCGGGTGGCCGCCTCCAGGCAGGCAGAGGGCTCGGCGGCGCCCGGGTCGCCGCGGGCCCAGGGCAGCAGGTGCAGGCCGCCCGCGGCCCGCCGCGCCCCGGAGCCGGCGAACCACAGAAGCAGCAGCAGGAGGCCGAGCAGGCAGAGTAGGCGGCGGGCCCAGCTGCTCGACAGGAGTCCCGGCAGCCCCTTAAGCCGCTGCTGCAGCCACATCGGGCCGCCAGGAGCGGCGCGGGGGCGGCCGCCGGGCCCGCCGCCCAGCCCACCGGCCCGGCCGCCCGCGCCTCACTCCCCGGCCCGGATCGCGGCACCCACCCCGGCCCCCGCCCCAGCCGCCGCAGCAGCAGCCAACGCTGCTTCCTCCTCCTTCTCGGTTGCCCCCGGCCGTCAAACAACACCGGCCGTCAAGCGCCACCGGGTCTTTTGCGACGCACGGGAAAGGAGGGGGCGGAGGGAAGAGACAGGGGCGGAGGGAAGAGACAGGGGCGGGCCAGAGAAAAGGGGGCGGAGCCACAGCGAGGACACGGCTGCAGCCGTGGGGGCTGGACCTTCGGATCCCGGGCTGATAGAGCGAAGGCCCAGGGAGGGCTGGGGTTTGGGGGAGGGGTGGAAGAGTGGAAGCATCCAACTCGCTTGTAAAAAAAAATTACTGAGCCTGCCAAACCGAACACGTGTTGGGCCCCGTTTGCTACTGATGGATTCAACAGCCCTAAGAGTGAAAAAAAATAAGAAGGAAACTTTTCTGTAAAAATGACGATCCTCCCTGCAAAAAAACTTAGTAGAGAAGAAAGGAAGAAGGAAGGAAGGAAGGAAGAAGGAAGGAAGGAAGGAAGGAAGAAGGAAGGAAGGAAGGAGAGACGAAAAGAAGGAAAGAAGGAAAGAAAGAAGAGTAAAGTAACCACTGTAACTAGACTTTTTAGGAAATATTTTATTGACAACTCTTCCAGACCTGTCTGGCTGCATGTACAGCATATAGAGACACGAATCCCACCCAAGAGTGTCCATTTCTCTACCACACCAAGCTGTCCTTTTGATGTCACCCTGAGTTTTAATTTATTAAATGACATGAGACACTAAAGTCTCATTATTTGAAAATGACTTTAAATTGTGAATCATCAATGCAAAAGGGAAATTTTGCTTTGTTTCTGGGGAAAAAATTCAATATGAGCACAGGGGTGGACAATGGGTCGATTGTTTCCGCTGTGGTTTCAGGACATTCCAAAACCAGACAGTGCTTCCCAGTTGTTGAAAATTAAACGGTCATTTGAGGTGGCTCCCTGTGGGCTGTGAGCAGACAGTGATGTGTTTGCTGAGTCGGAGTGCCAGCGTCCTGTGAGAAGGTACCTGTCCAGGTGATCCTACAGTATGGTGACCTTTTTTTTTTTCTTCAAGGTTATTATCAAAGCATAAACACAATTTTTAAAATAATTTATTTATTTTCTTAGTAATCTCTATACCCAAGGTGGGGCATAAACTCACTACCCCAAGATCAAGAGTTACAGGCTCTTACGACAGAGCCAGCCAGCCACCCCCATAAACGCACTTCTTAATTCCCTCCTGGTTCACAAACCCCACAGGATATGTTCATGGGGGTGCAGGAATCCATGACCTACTGTTAGGAAGACAGGCTCCATCCAACCCCATTGGGAAGGCAGAAGTCCTTGGGTAGCACAGTGTGGTGAGAACAAAGGACCAGGCTTGATTCTAACTGTGAAATGGGGATGAGGAGAGAATCCGCCAGTCGTGTTTTTGAGGAATAAATAAGCTAATGCAGGCAAGGAATGCAAGGTGCATGACACATAGTGAATGTTCAGTAAATGTAAATGCACATAATTACATTTGCTATTACAATCAACTGTGTAATAGAGATATACCTCGGCCCACTTACGTGAATGTTTCAGGGGGAGCAATTCCTAGAAGCAGGTTCCTGGGTCAAAGGGAAGCCTCATTATTTGTGCTCTTAACTCCCTGCCACCCTCCCTCCCACCCCAGCAGGGGAATCACAGCCCAGGGTCAGCAACAGAGCCACAACAAAACCAGGGGTCAAGAGTACAGAGGACCCTGGCACCAGCTCTCTGGGCTTTGAATCTTGGCCTCACCCCTTGCTAGCAAGTCCGCTGACTTCCCTGGGCCTCAGTGTTTCCATCCATAACGTGGGGATTATAAAACCGAGGAGGATCGCTCTCAGACTTCAGTGACATGGGCATGTGATACATTTAGCATACTGCCTGGCTGAAAATAACCACCATTTTTACCTATTCTAAATGTGCACATTCTAAATGTGCTAAGGACGTCCTCCCCTCTCCCGACCCCTCTCCCGTCTGTCCCTCTCCCTAGATGCAACCACTGTGATTTTTCATTCACAGAAATTGTAGCATATAATATACACATGTATCTCTCTATTTTCACTTAACGGAACAGCTTGGAAATCCTATCATTATTGTTATTAAAGAGGTTAAGTGCCAGTCGGACTAGCTGATGGGTGTGAAGGGGGAGGAGGCTGCGGGCCGGCTGGCGGCAGGGTGTGGCAGAGGCCAGCACCATTCCTTGGCTCCGCCAAGAAAACGGATAAAAGAAGACAAGGAAAGTGAGAAAAGCACCCCCACCCCTTGGCACCAGACAACTGCCATCTGGGCCAGCCATCCTTCCTGCAACTTCCCAGGAAACCAGAGTCCTGAGCCTTTAACCGTTCACAACACGTGCAGCACGTACCAGCAGTAACATCTGGGCAGCAGCCACGGCTGGTTAAGGAGACAGGCTCTCCTTTTGGATGAAGTTTGGACCAGGTTCAAGTTCCAGCAATTTGGCAAAGGGAGCAGGAAAGAGATACGGAAGGAATGGAGGGCAGGCTTCGGCCGGGTGAATCCTTTCTCCAGGGAAGGCCAGCAGCCTCCCGGATGGATTGCCTCTCCTGAGTCACACCGCCTCTGGGCATGTGGACCACGGGAACCCCCCCCCCCCCCCCGCCGGCCCAAGGAATTTTTCTGTCCACAATACCTGACCATGGAGGTTCTTGGATTCCAGCAAATGGAAAGTTCGAGTGGGTTCTAAAGTTGCCTCCTTTACCGTGCTCCTGCATCAGCTGTGTGATATTGAGCCAGTTGCTTCGTTTCTCTGGTCCTCAGTTTCCTTATTTCACAAATCGGGGCAATACTGCCCAACTCACAGGGCTGTTGTGAACACAGAACGAGAAAGAGCTTTGAAAACTGAGCCAGCCAACATACGCTCATTCTCCACCCCTCTGCTCATCCTTCCATTTCCTTCTCAAAGGATCTGGAATTTCAGTCTGCATCCTCCTGAACTCAAAAACATCCGGTGGATTCTGGCACCAAATCCTGTCCCCAGCTGCAGAAACTCCCCACCCTGGGTCCCAGTTGGGAGACAGAAGACCTGGACTGCACTCATGCCTCTTCGCTTTGCTTGTCTTGTGATCTTGAGGTTACTGCCGGGTCCCTCTGCGCTTACTTCTACCATCTGTACAGAGTAAATCTCTGTATGATGAGATGATCTCCCACGTTCCCAGGGATTCTACCTATCTTCAAAAAATAACATATGTTGCTTTTGTTTGGACTGTACAAATAGGATATATTAATTGCAAAAATTTGTAAAAACAGTGAAAAATATAAATAAGAAAATAAAACTACCAGGAAGTAATACGTGTAATATATAATATGTAATTATAGATACACACAACCCCACGACCTGGAAGTAATCACTGCAAACATTTGCCTGTCATTTGCTTTTAGCACTGTCTCTATCGTATCCATGAGAGGATATTTTTACTGAGTAGGGTCATAGTCTATGTCCTTTTTTTCCACTTAGCAAATTGGTAGAGGATTTCCCTTGCCGAAACAGTCTGATTTCTCTTTTCCCCCAGCACCTAGGCATGGCCTACTCTGTATTGTTCATTAACACCCATGACACGCCCCCTCCCTTCACCCTTTGCCCCTCAGGGGTTGGGGGAAGGGAGCCCCTGCCCATCCAGAGTTGCACCCACCACCCACTCCTCTGGAGCCTAATCTGCTGGAAAGAGGCTCTCAGATCCGTCTGAGGGCCTCTTCCAAGGAAGGGAGGATGCTTTTCTTTTCCCAGAGTTGGATGCCCCTAGCTGACATCTGCTCCGGGAGCCCTTGTTCTAAGAAACCCTTGTTTGTTGGGCTTTAAAGACCCATGTCGGTGAAAAGCCACTAACCTTCCTTCCTTCTTTCCTTCCTTCCTCCCTCCCTCCCTCCCTCCCTCCCTCCCTCCCTCCCTTCCTCCCTCCCTCCCTCCCTCCCTCCCTTCCTTCCTTCTTTCCATTCATTCATTCATTCATTCACTTAACACGGGGACCTCAAGAGCAAGCAAGACCTTCCTTGGCTCAGAGGTTCTGTTTGCCACCCAGGGACATACAGGCGGATTAAACGATTTCCTTTTTTGGTAGAAGGTGATGCACTTTCTGCATTTCCAGCACCCAGGAGGATCTCGCCAGGGATGCCGACGTGCCTCTGAACTCCCTTGAACACACCCCGCTGCCACCCACCACTTCCTGCGGTGGAGAAGCCCCGGGAGCAGGGCGGGAGGAGGGCTGGCCGGCAGAAGGACCCGGGAGCCGCCGCGGCTCGGAGAGGCCCGGGTTCGGGCGAGCCTGCAGGAAAACCCTTCCCCCGGGCGGGCCGAGGCGGCAGCTGCGGCGGCGACGGCGGGGAGGGAGCAGAGGGCGGTGCGACACCGCCCCCGGGGCGGGCCCCGTGCGTGGCAGCCGGACCGCGGGCCCCGTCGCGAAGTTTCCAGCCTGCGAGCGCCGCCGGGCCGGACGGACGTCTCCCCAGACCCCGGCCATGCGGCCGCTGCTGCTCCTGGCCCCGCTGGGCTGGCTGCTCCTGGCCGAAGCGAAGGGCGACGCCAAGCCGGAGGGTGAGGGCGTGGGCCGGGCGGGGAGGGCTGGTCTGGGGGCTGCTGGTCTGCGCGGGAGGCCTGGGCTTCCCAGGGGATCCGGGTTCCGGCCACTTGGCCACTGACTCGCTGGTGACTTGGACAAATCACTTACCCTTGTTTGGGGCTGCAGTTCCTGCGTCCGTGCGCCCGGGAGGGGAGGGGCGCGGAGAGGGTCAAATCGTAATAGCTCTCATAATAGTAATAACAGTGGCTCCTGTTTATGGAGCACTTACTACGGGCCAGGCAACAGGGAAGCGTGCTCTCAACCCTCGGAAGCGTGCTCTCAACCCTCCGAAGTGTGCTCTGCTTTTATCCCCCTTTTCCAGCTGGGCAAACTAAGGCTCCAGAGTCCATTCACTTGCCCAAGATCACTCCGCGTGTGGGCCTTGGAACCAGGATTGACACCCAGGTGTGTCTGGTTCGGTGGGAGCCACTAGGCATCCCAGCCACCGGGGTGGGGAGTGACATGGGGGGCTCCCATGGGAGAGCCATGTCCACTTTGTCCATGGCTTCCGTGGTCTGCCGCTGTCCCTGCCGGGTGGGTCTTACTCGCTCCAGGTTGCACAGCAGGAAATAGCCTCAGACAGGTGCACTGACTGTCTGGGTTTGTCCAGTCTTGGAATGGTTGGATCGGGATCTGCTGGGCTCTGCATCTCATGTTCCTTCTCCATCCCCAAGGCAGATTGGATTTCAGAGTGTGCCCCACCATTCTGAGTGGGTGCTCCTGTCCTCCCCACCCCTCCCGCTACCACCTCCAGGGCTGCCTGCTGAACCTCTGAGAGGAGCTGGAGGAGGCAGGCTGGTGGCATAGCAGACCCTCACCAGGGGAGGGGGTGGGAACCGCCATTTCTGAGCACCTCCTTTGTGCCAGGTTGTGCCCAAGGCCACACATCTCCCAGTGATAAAGCCCGTGGTGACCAATTTCCATGAAGCTTGGCATTTTAGCCTGCAAACTGGGGGTAGTAGTACTGGAGTCCGAGCGCTCTTGCCAGGATTCCATGGGATGAAGCCCACTGGTGAGGGTTCAGCTCAACGCCTGGCCTATACAGGCCTTTTCTTTCTTGGACCCAGCACTGCCTGCTTTCCTGGAGTATCCCTGCAGGGTAGTGAAACAGGTCAAAAAAGCCAGGGAGGCAGGTGCAGAGTACAGGGCTGGGCTGGTGGTGTGTGCAAAAGGCCTGTGGCCTGGGTCTACTCACTGGTCGGGAGCCAGGAGCCCTAGGATAGCCTTTGTTCTTGAGCCTCTCTTTGCCCTGCTTCTGCTGATGTGGGCTCCGTCCATCCCCAGACCATTCCAGGAGAGAAAACTCCCACTGCCCCCAGCGAAGCCCCCAGAGGTGAGTCACAGGGACCAAATCAATGACAGCGCTTCAGGTGCCCTGACGCCAGCAGCAGGTGATGGGAGGGAACAGAGTAGGCACCCCAGAGAGGGTGCAGGATGCAGTGTGTCCCCGAGATGATCCAGGTAGAGTACCTGGCAGATGGTAAGTAGATAGTAGATTGATGGACAGGAAGTAACGGGGAGCCAGACATGGAGCTAATATCAAGCCACTCTCAAGTTGAGGCCCTTCGCTTCCTTTACTCCATTCAGACCCTTTTGATAAGTAAGGAATCATTAGTCCCATTTTGCAGATAGCAAGACTGAGGCCTCAAAGGTTAACTATCTGGTCTCCAGTTGCTGTAGGTGGTTGGATGTGGAGTCATTGACTGGGACTCAGACCCCCTGCTCGGTTCTGCCCACCCCTGTCTGGGTGGGGAATAGAGGGGCTGTTTCTTGGAGATGCTGTCTGGAGGAGCCGCTCAGCTTCCCCAGACCCAGCTGATGGCAGGGACAGAGTGGGAGGGTGGTTTGTCCTGTGGGCCCACTGACTGGTGTCAGGATGGGGGGACACTCCAGCAGCCCCCAGAGAGGCCAGCTCTTCCCTCCCCAGATTGGGCTGGGATGCCCCGTCAGTACCAGGTGGCTGGGATGGGGCAGCTGCTGAGGAGCGTTCCAGTGGGTCAGGTTCGGAATGATGCTCCCGGCAGCTTATCCGCCCCTGGACCCGAACACACATGTTTTTGGCACATGGAGAGAAAGATGGAGTTTTCACTTTAGGGAGCTGCCGATTTTAGGGGCGGACACAGAGCTCCTCTCCTCAGTAGATGCCCAATCTTATGGGGGAGAGGCACCCTCCTCTCCCAGAATGCCCTGTGCTTGAGAAAAGGGACATTGCCGGGGAGGGGGGTGGTCCCCAGACCAATGTGGGGGACGGAAAAAGGCTGTCAACAAAGCAGCATCCAGACAAGCAGATTTTCATAGAGTTGGGACCAGGAGAGTCCAGACCCTCCATGGTCTTTCTCCCTTTTGTAGAGGCTTCCAGCTGATCTCTCTTCTCTGCCCGGGCTCCCGCCTGCCGGCCTTGGTTTGGCCGTGCAGAGGGAAGGACCAGCTGGAGCCTGACGGCTGCCGTTCGGAGACTCCAGGAGGTCAATAGGGCGTGGGCCGGCCTTGTGGGTCATGCTGTTCCACGCAGGGAAAGGAAAGGTCCCAGGAGTCAGGCAGGCCCAGCTCGATGTGTGTGTGTGTTGGAGGGGGAGGGTCTGAGGAGACCTCAGGGGACAGAAACCAGTGGGGCGCCAGACCCAGGAGAGCCATACTGGGCTTCTGGGCACGGGGAACCCACACCTGCCATTCGGCCACACCCTGTTTATGGCTTCCGTTTGAGCCTGGGGTGAGTCTGGAGGATGGGGAGAACCTTCATTCATTCCCACTCCCCAGAGAGCAGACCCGGTGCCCTCTGATGGTGCCCGGAGAGCCTTCCCCTGCCTTGTGTGGGCTGGGCCTGCTTGGGGAGGAGGGGCTGTCGGCTGTAGCACAGCGACCCAGGCCTGAGTTCTCAGCCTCGTCCTTGGACCCCAGACAGGTGTCTTCCTACCCCCCACTGGCCCCTGGACTCAGCCTCTCCCCATCATTCTTGCTCTTGGAAAGGAAGACTGCTTTTCTGTCTCGGGGATGCCTAGGGCAGCAGCGGGCCTTCTCTGCGGGAAGATTCCCTACGACAAGAACCCGTGTGGCCCCCACGGCCAGGTACTGGGCTAAGCACTTCACAGACATTAGCTCACTCCGTCCTCACAGAAGTCTCTGGAGGAAGGTACTCCGGTTGCTAGGACTCCATTTTACAGATGAGGAGACAGGCTCTGAGAGGCTAAGTTACTCCCCCAGCAATCTGTCTGCCGCTCCGCCCGGCTCCCTCCCACTCACCTCTGCTGATCCTGGAGGGCAGCTTGTCTGTCTGGGGAGGCAGACCAGGAGCCCTGGGTGTCAGGCCTCACGGGGAACCTGGTTTTAGCCCTAGGCAGGTCTGCCGGACCAGCCAGAAAGCAGGGGGGCGGGGCCCTGTGGCACGGCCTGTGCCCTGCAAACGGTGAGGCTGAGAACACGGGCATTTGCAATTCCGGCTCGTTCACTTGTCACTTCAAGCCTCTGTGACCTTCAGCGGGGTATTTAGCCTCCCTGGGCCTCAGCTGCCCCAGCTGCACGAGAGGGGACAGAACCATCACCCGCCACGCGGGATGTTGATAGTTAAGTGTGATAGTGAACATAACACACCTCGTGTAGTGTGTGGTGTCTAGCAAGGGCCGCGCTGGTGGCCGTGCTCACTAGAATCACCTTCCCACCATGCTCTCTCAGGCCAGGCAGTGCGCACCAGACATCCCGAGCCACACTCAGTCCAGGGGAGGGGGAGGGAGGCCAAGGAGATGTGAGTCTGGCCCAGCGAAGAGACAAGGGACAGGTTTGTGCTGCTGGATCATCCGCTGGGCATGCTGATGCCACCCCAGATAAGGGAGGAGATGACGGAGGGCTTCATGGAGGACTAAGGCCTCTTAAGGAGGAGGGGTGAGTTGTGTAGGCAGGACAAGGGAATGGGGCCAAGGCTGGGTTCAGTGAGGCAGCTTTTGTGGGGGTGGGTCGTGTTGAGAGGTGATGCCAGGGTCCCTTGGGGGAGGGGCCTGCCTGGAGTTCTCTTGCTGTGAACCGCCCCGGGGCCCCTCATTGGAGCCCAGAGTCAGGACCAGGGGATGGGCTGGATCAGAGGTTTCCAAATGTGGCTGGCCTCAGAAATTGCCCAGGAAATGTAAGAAAGATCCAGACTTCTGGGCCCATCTCGAACCTCTGTTCCTGGGTCCCAGGAGGCTGGAGCTCACTGTCCCTTGTGATGCTCATACGCAGGCAGGTTTGGGACCTCTGGACTGGGTGATCTGGTCGAGTCCTCGGCCAGGGCGGCAGGCGCTAGATGCGTGAAGGCCCTGGTGGAGCACCTGGCAGCATCCAGGAAAACAGAAGAGGCAGACTAAGTGCCTGGGAAGGGTCCAGCATGGCCTGGGGCCCCCTCCTCCACCTTAGCAAGGGTTTCTTCAGACGCACAGAGAGACAGATAGCTGGTCACTGTCCCAGGCCTGGGCAGTGTGTGCAGGGGTTAAGGGACTCTGGGTCCAGGATTCTCTGTCCACCCCCTGGTGCTACCACTTCCTGGCTCCCTTGGGCAAGTTACTCACCATTGCTGAGCCTTGGTTTCTAACTGTAGAGCGAGGAGGGGGGTTAGGACCAGTAAAGGGCTTAGAACCAAGTCTGACATGTCGAAGGTGTTCATGAAGATTAGCTATCTTGTACCGTGATTTGGTAGAGGGAACTCAGAAAAGGAGCCTCAAGACGTCCGCCCCACCCCCTTTGCCTTCCCGCTGCAGCCTGACTTCAGGCACCTTACACAGACACACGCTGGCTTTTTCCATCCATGAAATGTGACACTTTTCCTGTCCCCAGCAGCCCCTGCCAAGGACAGGAGGGCCTCAGAGCTGGCGAGTCTCCTCTCCTCACTTGGGGGGAGACCTAACTATCCTGGCAAGAATTGGGAGAGCCATTCTCAAGTGTGAGCAGCACCCCTCTTTCCTGGTCCCCAGGGTCAGGTGGTGAGGCCTCCTCTCCTCCACCCCTTCCTCCCCAGGTCCCTGGGCCCACTTCCAGTGGATTCCTGCCAAAACCTGCTGGGCCGCCCCCTGCTCTGGGCCAAGCACCTGCCTAGCTCAGCCAGCTCTGCCCAGCGGGACCCCTTTGTTCTTTCCGCCCTGGCTCCTCTTGCTTTCACAGAGCGGGGCTGTATGGGAAGGCCTTACTTGCCTGTGTTGGCCTGGCCACCTGGTGGGTCTATTCACCCAGAAAAGCATTACGTCCTGGACCCTAGTGAAACAGTAATGAGTGCTGCGGGGTGGGGTGGGGGGGTTGTGCCTCTGAGGGCAGGAAGGAGGTCAAGAGAAATCTGAGAAGGCTTCATAGAGGTGGTGGCAGGAAAGGGGTGTCACTGTCACTGGCCCTGGGACCCGAAGGAAGATTAGGGAAAGGGTAGAGAGGGGGAGCTGGGGCAGAAGGGGAAGAGCCCACTAAGGTGAGACCCCTGGCTGGGGGAGTGCCCTGTCAGTGGAGGGAATGAGTACATCACTGGGCCAATGGGGAGGGCCTTGAATGCCGGAGCAAGGTGTTTGCCTCTCACTGATCAGTCCTTGGAGTAGGTACAGTGGTCTCAGTTCTCCACGGGCAGCTGCGGTCCGGAAGCAGATGATCCTCCTTCTGAGGACATGTCAATACTAGCCTAACTGTGTCACAACACCACATCATCGCTCATCTTATTTCCTCTTGTCCTGTAGTGTGTGGGATTTTCTTGTTTTTTTTTTCTCTAGAGGGAACGCTCACACAAGCGTGGGGGAGGGGCAGAGGGAGAGGGAGAAGCAGACTCCCCACTGAGCAAGGAGCCCAATGCCAGGCTTGATCCCAGGACCCTGAGATCATGACCTGAGCAAAGGCAGACACTTAATGGACTGAGCCACCCAGGTGCCTCTCGTCGTATAGGGTTTTTATATCTCATGCCGTCAAAAGAAGAGGGAGCACAGTGCCGTAAGGTATTTTGAGAGAGAGAGGCTACATTGATATAATGTTTGTTACAGAATATTATTGTTGTCCTATTTTATATTGCTAATCTCCTATTGTGCCTGATTTATAATTAAGCTGTGTCGTAGGTCTGTACCTATAGGGAAAAACAGTGTATATAGGGTCTTCTACTCTGTGGCTTCAGTCATCCTCTGGGGGTCTTGGACTGCATCTCCCGTGAATAAAGGGGGGACTATTGTACTGTTGGTTTGTTTTTTTTTTAAGTAGTCTCTATGCCCTACATGGGGCTCGAGCTCATAACCCCAAGATCAAGAGTCATGTGCTCTACCGACCGAGCCAGCCAGACGCCCCTACTGTACTATTATTGTCCCTATTTTGCAAAGGGGAAACTGGAGCCCAGAAGAGTCAGGGACTTGTCCAAGGTCACAGAACTGGTAAGGGGCAAAGCTAGGATTCTGACCAGGCAGGCCAGCTACAGAGCCTTTACTTCTCAGATAACACAGCTTCAAATTGTGTTCTGGAAGGAACTTTCCCAGGGCTCCCAGAGATGCTGCTTGGGTGTTGTTTCCAGTAGGTTCTATTGCAGAGGTGAAGCCACACTACAGCCTGAGAGAGGTCTCTCATTAAAAAGGTAGTACAGCTGCTGTGGTCAAAGCTAAGGATTTTCTTTCCTTCCTTTTCCTTTTTCCTTCCTTCCTTCCTTCCTTCCTTCCTTCCTTCCTTCCATCCTCCCTCCCTCCCTCCCTGAGCAGGGAGAGTGGGAGGCAGAGGGAGAGGGAGAAGCAGACTCCCCGCTGAGCAGGGAGGCCAACATGGGGCTCCATCCCAGGACCCTGGGATCATGACCTGAGCCAGAGCAGACGCTTGACTGACTGAGCCACCCAGGCGCTCCCAAAGCTAAGGATTTCAAGTCAGTTTCCACTCAGGGTCCACTCAGGTTTTTCCGTGGTGGCCGAGTGAGGCTCAGCAAGAAAGTCCGTTGGGGTAGATGAGCAGTGTGCCCTGGGCACAGGCACGGAGAGCGGTGGCCATCCCTGGACTAATGTCCAGCATTGGCCAGAGAGGTTGTCCTGGTGTTCGGCATTCAGGCGAATCATTGCCTCTGCCCCTATGCGAGGCCAGAGCCCCCTAAATCCAGAGAGACCCAGCCCCACAATGCAAGGTGCAGACACCTGCGCTCTGGACCTCTCCTGTGTCTGTCACCGGTCAGCTCCCAGGTGGGTGGAAGCCTGGAGGAGAATTGGGAGACCCAGGTTCTGACCTTCGGCAAGCCCTTCCTACCTGGGTCTTGGGCCCTTGTCTATAATGGGTGGACACGAGGACACATCCTGCCGGGATTTGACACATCTGGGAACGATGACCTGCTCTTGCCTGTCGCCCCTCCTCCTCCAGTCCCGTTCACCATGCCCTTCTCTGTCCGTAGACAACCTATTAGTCCTCACAGTGGCCACGAGGGAGACCGAGGGGTTCCGGCGCTTCAAGCGTTCAGGCCAGTTTTTCAACTACAAGATCCAGGTAAGGGGCTCCCAGGGGCGGGGGGAGTGGGCAGGACAGCCAAGGGGTGGCGGGAGAGTCCAGGAGCTGGGTTTTTGCCCTTCCCAAACTGATGAGGGCCCTAGGGAAAGCTTCTGGAAGCCCGAAAGATGAGGATGAGTTAGGAAAAGCAAGAGGGGGAGAACATAATCAAAGTCTGGGAGGCGCTGGAGGTGGGAGAGTGGGGGAAGTGAGACAGGAGAGTATGTGGCCGTGCTCATGCTAGGAGGGGTGTGTGTGGCTGGTTTAGAGGGCAGGGCCTGGGAACCAGCATTCCAGTCCCCCCAGGTGATTTTGGGATGGCCATAGTCTGGAGGTCATGCCTGCGTAAACACTGCTCTAGAGAAACACAGGCCAGTGCCCAGTCTGCTGGGCGTCCTCTGTGTGCAGTGTGTGGGGCTTAGCCCTGCAGGGAGACATGCCTCCATTTAGTGAGTGTCCCGAGTGCCTCCTTCTGTCGGGCCGTGGTAGACGCTGGGGATAAAATGGTGGGCAGCGCAGCCCATGGTCCTGTCTCCATAGCTTGCAGTCTCGTGGCATTAAGCCAGAAAAAATGAATGAGCTCATGTGAATGCGGGCTGAAGCAGAGGGTTGCTTCAGGCATAGTAGGATCTAGGGGTTCAAGCTGCATGAGGTCCTGTTGGTCTTCAAGCTCCATCTCGAGGTCCTGTTGGTCTTCATTTGCAGGCATGCTCTCTCTGCATGGCGGCAAGATGACCACCAGCCACAGACCCACATGCCCCAGCTTCTCAACCTCAGCAGAACTAGACAGGCTTTCCTTAGTTTGAATGGAAGAGTCCCAGGGAAGACTCTGATAGGCCACGCTTAGGTCACATGCTCAAACCCATGGTTCTGGGAAGGATGGAACACTCTGATTGGTCAGGTGTGGTCACATGACCCTCCCAGGCAGATCCGCCTCACATACATATAGAATGGTTTCCCCATAGGGGAGGGAGGAGGTGCTGGACAGACACAGGTAAAGATGGTCACTGTCCAGGTGGGGGTGGAATTTTGGCTGGCAAGATAGTTCTTTGCCAAAAGTCCATGTTAAGGGGCCTTTCTCTACAGGCACTGGGCCTGGGGGAGGACTGGAGTGGGGAGAAAGGGTCGTCGGCTGGCGGAGGGCTGAAGGTTCGGCTGCTGAAGAAAGCTCTGGAGAAGCACGCGGACAAGGAGAACCTGGTCATTCTCTTCATAGACAGGTAGGTGGCTGGGGGCCTGCTGGGCAGGGCCCCTTAGCAGAAAGATGGAATATTCTAGAATGAGGCCATTGCAGGATATGGGGGAGGACGGAGGGATCGCTCTATCTATAGTTTTAGGGGGTCTATGAGCCCAGAAAAGACCATTACCATTGGTGGTGAGAAGAGGGGCAAAGGGGCTGCCCAGGTCGGGTGAGCCATGCTTCAAGCATGAGGAGGGCGCAGGCGTGGGGACCATCTTTCTGCCCAGGGTGGGGTGAAAACACTGCAGGCCAGGCCGGAGATAATAGGGCAGATCCGTTTCCCAAGGGTGGCACGGGAGGAGGTGCCTTCGTGAGCCCCTGCTCACCTCTGCCCTGCTCCTGCTTCCCCCGACTCGGGCCACAGCTACGACGTGCTGTTTGCATCGGGGCCTCGAGAGCTCCTGAAGAAGTTCCGACAGGCCAAGAGTCAAGTGGTCTTCTCGGCTGAGGAGCTCATCTACCCAGACCGCAGGCTGGAGGCCAAGTACCCTGCCGTGTCCGATGGCAAGAGGTTCCTGGGCTCTGGAGGTGAGGAGCCTGGGTGCAGAGAGCGTGGCGGGGCTGGGCGGGCTCCAGAGGGGTCCATCCGCTGCCGTCAGGACGTCCCCCCCTGCAGTGGGCCTCATCTCGTGAACCCATCTGCACAGGGGAAAACCGCAGTCACCCCTGAATGTCCTCCCTTGGCCCCCCCACCCCTCAGTCCGTGCCACTCCCACTTTGAAAGACCTCTCGACTCCACCCTCCCATCCACCCCCCTGCCACTGCCTCACTTGGCTCCCGGCCATTTGCAATAGTCTCCTGACTGCTCTGCCAGTCTCTACCTTCACCCCTTCCAGGCCATTCTCCATCCAGCAGTCAGGCACAAATCCACATACATCACTCAGTGGCTTCTTATTGCATGGAGAATAAAATCTGTATCTTATTCTGGATTCTTCTGTCCAGCCACGAAAGAGGGTCTGCCCCAAGCAGCCACGTTTCCCCATTGGCTGAGAGAGTTAGCCCGGTCTAGATGGCCTGATCCTGGCCCAGGGCTGGCAGTATTCTCCCTTTCCCTGGCTGGCCCCTTCTCCCTTCTCTCTTCTCTCCTTACTAATCTGCACTGTGGCCGAGGTGCTGTGTGGGCTTTTCCCTCTAAGCCCCCATGTGCGGTGTGACCTTGGCCCAACCTCTGCCCTTCTTTGGGCCAAGTTTCCCGGATAACTGTAGAAAAGCGGCTCCTAGCCTCTGCCCCACCAACTCTGCTCTCCAGGGACTCCTGGTCTGATCCATTCATTCAGCGCCTATGGGGTGCCCAGCACCTGAGCTGGGGCTGGTTTCTCTGTGAGCTCAGTGGGAACTTGTCACCAAGTGGCGTTGGCTAGCTAGCAGGGCACTTTCAGCCTGTGGATATTACCTCCCCTCAATCCAGGAGGACTTCTAAGAGAAGGTGAAGAGGGGGGAGGTGAATGAAAGTGGATGCTGGGAAGAGGCTTCTGACTTAGAGGCCGGAAGCTAAGTGTCTCTCTCTTTGTGCCCCCCACCAACCCGCAGGCTTCATTGGTTATGCCCCCAACCTCAGCAAACTGGTGGCCGAGTGGAAAGGCCAGGACAGTGACAGTGACCAGCTCTTTTATACCAAGATCTTCTTGGATCCAGAGAAGAGGGTAAGGGCCATTGTGCAGGGCCAGGCTCCTGGGGTTTGAATGCCAGCTTAGCCACTTATGAGCTGTGTGACCTTAGGTGAGTTATCCAACCTCTCTGTGCCTTGTTTTATAAATCTGTAAAATGTAGTGATGGTGGTACTTTCCCCTAAGGATGTTGTGTGGATTAAATTAATTAATATATTTGTAGTACTTAGTGATTAACAGGAAAGCAAAAAACAAGCATTTGTTGTCATCATGGGGGTTGTACTTGAACCAGCTGTTTTCCTTAGAAGCCTTCCAACCCTGAAAGTCCCTGGTTCTCTGCAAATAGAGCCACTGGACCAGTAACTCCCCGGGCTGCCAGCTGCCCCGGTGTGACAGGGCAGAGTGGATGTGGGGAGAGGAGGTGGCAGAAGTGGGAGGGCAGGCTCTCCACGCCGGGCGTGATGGGGCCCCATCCCCCGCCGGGGCCTGTCCCTGCTGCAGCCTGGTGTCCTCTTTCCTTCAGGAGCAGATCAACATCACCCTGGACCACCGCTGCCGTATCTTCCAGAACCTGGATGGAGCCTTGGGTGAGCAGCCCCCACAGGGATCCTGAGAGGGATATTAGGAAGAAGGTGAGGATTCCAGGCAGGGCCTGAGCCCAAGGAGGAGGATGGGCTGGTTCCTCTCTGGCCATTGTGCTGGGAGGTCACCTGCCCCATCCCGAGGTCCCCAGAGGCCACCTGGATGTCCTGGGGCAGAGCCATGTGTCTCTGGGGGTGGAGAAAGGAGGGCCAAGAGGTCAGTCTAAGAGCCTGCAGGACACCAGGGCAGCAGGCAGCCGCTCAGCCGGGAGCAGCTGGACGATGCGCACCGCAGGTCCCTGGCCCTGCCCTGTGGCCCTGGTTCTCGCAGGGGAGCCTGCTCCCCTCCTTCCCTGCCCTCCCACCTCCCAGGTGAAGGCTTCCTGGGTTCGCACGGGGACTGAGCTGACGGGAGGGCGATGGATGGCTTGGGAAGCAGAGAGGCTGCCTGGTCCTTAAAACCAGAAACACCCTTGGGCTGGCCCCAATCCCTGGCTGGTGATGACATTCCTTTGCCTGTCTTCCTGGGTGACCTCGGGCAAGTCTCTCTCTCTCTCTCTCTCTCACACATACACACACACACACACACACACACACACACGCACACACCTCTTAGATCTCATTTTCATGTCTTTAGAAAGGAATAGTTAGACCCAGTATCTGATTGGTGATTTTATGGGGTAAATGGGATCATATTTTCTGAGAATCTAATGAACACTACGGCTCCTTTCTCGGGAAGGTGCGGAAACATCCACATCCTTTTGTCTGTGGCTTCTGGGAGTGCACGGACCTACGTTAAGAAGCCGGGTCCAGGGGCGCCTGGGTGGCACAGCAGTTAAGCGTCTGCCTTCGGCTCAGGGCGTGATCCCGGCGTTATGGGATCGAGCCCCACATCGGGCTCTTCCGCTATGAGCCTGCTTCTTCCTCTCCCACTCCCCCTGCTTGTGTTCCCTCTCTCGCTGGCTGTCTCTATCTCTGTCGAATAAATAAATAAAATCTTTAAAGAAAAAAAAAAGAAGAAGAAGAAGCCGGGTCCAGAGCATCGTTTGGGAGAGCCAGGAGCTTGTGCGGAGGGGCCCCCTCGCATGATTCCCCCACGCAGAGGGCCTCCCTCCCCAGTGTCTTCCAGGCCTCTGACAAAAGGCCCCTCTGCATTTGTAACTGTTGGATAGGCCGTTTCCTCCTGCTGTCTAACAGGGTCAGAGCCAGAGGGTGAGGATCCTGCCAGAGGAACTGTCTCCGCCAGGATAGGATCTGTCCCCTACCCTGCCCAGGACTTCCACTTGGGCCGGCGTAGTCTCAGTGCTGCTCTGCACGCCCCTCGGAGCAGCTGCCCCCAGGCACTGTCCCTGGGGCTTCTCTGAGCTGTAGCTGGGGTGTTTCAGGTCTTCACTTTGTCCCCCCCTCTGCTTCCTGCTCCAAGAAGTCATCACAGTAAATACTTGGGGTTGCCGTGGATTCCGTGTGCCAGGCAGGGTGCTAAGGGCTTGCCCAACATGGACTCCTCCCACTCTTACCCCCATTTCACAGACGCAGAAACTCAAGGCTCAAAGAGGTGGTATTAGTAGCCTGAAACACGCCCTGGGCAGGAGCTAGGATTTGAGCTTGGCCTCTGGGCCTGACGCTGGATGTGTCTGTGTTTTCCGACCCCCAGATGAGGTCGTGCTCAAGTTTGAGATGGGCCACGTGAGAGCGAGGAACCTTGCCTACGACACCCTCCCGGTCCTGATTCATGGCAATGGGCCCACGAAGGTAGGGAGAGGCCCCAGCCCATGGAGGGAGTGAGAGGGGCCAGAAGCCCGAGTCTGCTGTCACCGTGACCTCACAGCTTCTCCTTGGGGGCAGGGCCACCTGTTGCACCTCGCTGTCTGTGTCCTCAAGTCTGAGTTCAGCGTGGTGGTTGTCTCCTTGCTGTGGTGGTCAGTGATGTTCATCCCTGCTCAACCACAGGACACAGAGGAGGTCACTGTCCCCATCAGGGCCTCAGCTAGGTCACCTGAGTCATCCGTACCCCGTCATCCCAGGGCAGACTTGTTTGTTCATGTAATAAACATTGACTGAATGTTTGCACCAGGACATAAGGCAGAGTCAGTCCTGAGCAGGACAGGCTGGTTCCTGTGCTCCCGGGGCTCAGAGGGGCTGGGGCGCAGGCCAGACCTCATGGGCCCTGGGGAGCCAGCCCTGGCTCACAGCACACTGCTTCAAGTGTGGTCCTCGAGCCCCTCCGCTCCCCCCACCGTCTCGGAGTCACGTGGCCAGGAGAGACCGGGCAGAGTGTGAAAGCAGATTTCCTGACCCCGCTCCAGAGCTGCTCGGTGGGACTCTGTGGGGTGGGGGGCGGGCAGCAGTCTGCGTTTTATAAGCTCCTGGCAGATCCCGAGATGAAGGTACGGCAGAGTGCCAAGCCCTCCCTCTGCCCTCAGAGCAGCTTTGGTGATCTCCAGAACATTTGGAACATTCTCTCCGAAACCTGCCCCAAATAGTCTCATTCCTGCCCCCTTAGAGGGCTGGGGTACGGGTACACCAGGGGCCAGGGGAGATGTGACTTAGCGGTTACAGATGGGTGGGGCCGCCTCCGACCCCACGTCTCAGACCCCATGTCTCCCTACAGCTGCAGCTGAACTACCTGGGCAACTATATCCCGCGCTTCTGGACCTTCGAGACAGGCTGCGCTGTGTGTGACGAGGGCCTGCGTAGCCTCAGGGGCATTGGGGTATGGCTGGCTGCCAGATGAGAGGGCCTCGGTCTCCTTGGAGGGGGAGGATGAGTGATTCTGGAAGAGACTGTGGTCTTCGGTGGGAGATAAAGGGATCACCTTCCTGTCTGGGGTTCCGTCTTCCTCTTCACCCAGGCACCTCCTCCTGGAAGGCTTCTCAGATTACATATGGCTCCCGCTCACACCCCTGCCCCCAGCCATGCCAGAGTTCTGGTTCTTTCAGCCTGATCGTTCTCCTGCAGCCCCCTCTCATCTCACGGACCTTACTCCTCCTTTATAGCTCACTGCAAACCCATGCCAGCCAGGCTCTCTGACAGCAGGCCATCAGTTGGTCCTGGCTCCAAGTCTAGGCTCGCTCTGCCCAGCAGGGACCTCCTCCTTCTGCTTCCTTCTGCTTCCCCACCAGTCTGTGCCGCTGCCTGCCTGCACCTCCTGCTTGGAGCTGCCTGGCCCAGGCCCCTTTTCTGCCAAGTCTGCACACCGCTGCCTCTGGCTCTGGGTCCCTCAGGCCACCCTAGGGGCTCAGCAGTGGCCCGGTGGCTGGACACAGCCAGCCCGTCACGCTGCCCCCTCCCGACGCAGGATGAAGCTCTGCCCACAGTCCTGGTGGGCGTGTTCATCGAACAGCCCACACCGTTCCTATCCCTGTTCTTCCAACGGCTCCTCCGCCTCCGCTACCCCCGGAAGCAGATGCGGCTTTTCATTCACAACCACGTGAGTAGTGGGCACTTGGTGGGGTCGCCGTGGGGCTTGGGTAAAGGCCCAGCCTCACGAGGTGGCCTAAGACGTCTCAGGAAATGGCTGAAGCATCATCATCTGGGCCAAATGGAAGCGGGCCGTGGGCTGTATCCCCAGAGCCCTGGCTTGACTTGAGGCGGACCGCCTGGGTTAGAATCTCAGCCGCTGCTTGTATTGGCTGTGTGACCTTGGGCACGTTCCTCAACCTTTCTGTGCTTCAGTTTTCTGATCTCTTAAATTGGGATAGAAGAGTGCCGACCATGGGGATTTGCTGCAAGGGTTCAGCAAGTGGGCACGTGGGGTGCAGGGGTGCCGGCCGCAGGGGAGGCACATGATAGGCGCTCTTCGCTGTCAGCATCCGCGTGGTTTCTCTCCCTGCCTCCTTCAGGCCCTCCTGATTTGATTCGGTGGCAAATGGGTTTTCGTGCCCTGTGGACCTTGTGGGTCATGGGGGAGAGCCCTGAGGCCCGGGGAGCAGGCCCGGGCTCAGTATTCTCAGCTCCCTCCCTCCCCTCTCCTTCTTAGCTGGAGAAAGTCCCACCCCTGCTTTTGCTTATCCCAGTTTCCATAACTGGGATGCCAGATAACACTCTCTAGTCCTCCCTGTTGTCAAGGCTCCTTGTCTTCCTTCACGTCTTCTCAGCTGCCCCATCTAGCGTCACCCCTTTCTGAGACGTCTCAGCCCCGACAGTCTGGACCCCATGCCCGGGGCCACAGTCTGCACCCCATGCCCGGGGCGCCAGGGCCCCACACTCAGTTCTGCTTGGGCCAGACACTCATTCAGCTGTGCTACATGGAAATGGGAGAAGGGTGTGGGCCCGGCCCTTGGGAGGCTCCCAGCTTCCCTGGAGACGTGAAATAGCACAGCCATGAATTCCCACGGTGACTTGGGGGAAGAAGAGAGCTGTCACCGGCAGCCTTTGGGGTCCTTCTGTGTGCTCCGTCTGGCTTGTTGGCTCCTGGCAGTGACCCCGCAAGGGAGGCATAATCGCCCTCCCACCCATTTTACAAGGGAGGAAACTAGAGCTGCGCCAGGGGAAGTGGCTGGTCCAAGGTCACGCAGCGAATTGTAGCAGAGCCGGGCTTTGCTCTAAATCCTGGGTTTGGATCTAAAGATCCCGCGCTTTCCGCTTTCCCAGGCAAGGGGTCCCGGTATGGGCTGTTGTTTTTCTGGGTGTGGTCCAAGGATCACCTGGAGCATTTTGCAACGAAGCAGATCCCTGGGCCACACTCCAGCCCAGAATAAAGGAGTCTGGATATGGGGCCGGCGGGGTCAGGGGTGCTGTCCTAGGGACAGAGGCTCTTAAGAGGCTGGTGGGCCTGGCCTGGTCAGGGGAGGATGGTCAAGGATGGCTGGGGAAGGGCACTCCAGGCAGAAGGGCTGGCATGGGCAAAGGTCTGGAGGTAGGAAAGCCAATGGCCAAGAGTGTGTGGGGAACGAAGAGAAGTGGCCTGCAGTCGCAGAGGGTGCTGTGGTCCTGGGGGGTGAACCTGGGTCCCCATCCTCACCCTCCCGTCCCCCACCCCTAGGAGCAGCACCACAAGGCTCAGGTGGAGCAGTTCCTGGCAGAGCATGGCGGCGAGTACCAGTCCGTGAAACTGGTGGGCCCCGAGGTTCGCGTGGCCAGCGCTGACGCCAGGAACATGGGCGCGTGAGTTGGGGGCCAGCGCACCACGGTTATCTCTGCGGATGGTTATGGGGGTGGGGGGTGGGGGGCATGGTGTCAGGAGCCTCAGGCCAGGAGATAGGCGTTCGGAAGCCCGTGTGTGTTCTCCAGCAAGTTCCTGCCCCTCTCTGGGCCTCAGTGTCCCCATCCGTCAAATGGGGAACTGGTCTCTGCCCTGCCCACCTGGGGGCTCCTGGGTGGGGCTGAGCAGTGTCCTTGGGGTGCAGGAAGGAAATCAGAGAAAGAGGAAGAGTTGGAGGGCCAGAAGTAGATAAATGCTGACAGAGATGGTCTCTGATGGTTCCCTTATTATTCAAACAAACAAGTCATCTGTGTTGACCGTGGAAGAATTAGCCCGGATCGGAGGCTGGCGAACTTTCCTGTAAAGCACCGCAGTTGTAGCATGATGGCCGTAACTGTGCTCCAACAGAATTTTATTTATGGACCCTGAAATTTGAATTTCATATGGTTTTTCACTTTTAAAACATTTTCCCCCCAAGCATTTAAAACTGCAAAACGGTCCTTAGCTCATGAGCTGCGTGATACGAGGCAGGAGGCTGGATTTGGACCGTGGACTCTAGTTTGCTGAGCCCTGGACTAGATAAACAGGAAGAGCACACATTTGTAAGGCTTTCGGGCCAGGTCCCCAAACTGCATTTCGGAAGGGCAGAACCGGTTTACCCCCAGCGCTGGGCGGTGTAGGAACCTGTCTGGGGGTCGTGCTTTCCCCAGTACAGGGCTTTTCAGGGCACCTGATCCCAGCTGCTGAGTGAGCTCTGGGTGTTCGTCTTGAGAGCCTAGGAGCCCAGGGCCTGGGTCCTGACCTGCGCCGGGGCTGGCCTGACGCCTCTAAACACCCTTGGCTGGTTCCCTGTGGTCGTGGATGGGGACAGGCCTGGAGGGCACGGGGCTCCGGGACCCTGGGTGGGGAGAGGCTGGCGCCAGAGTCCCAGCCCTGCTCACCCGGGGTCCCCAACCTGCAGGGACCTGTGCCGGCAGGACCGTAGCTGTACTTACTACTTCAGCGTGGACGCCGACGTGGCCCTGACTGAGCCTAAAACCCTGCGCCTACTGATCGAGCAGAACAAGTGAGGCTGGGGCGGGGGTGGGCGGCAGGCCTCCAAGCAGGCCCCCTGAGTCCCGGCTCCCACTCCAGGCCCACCCTGCCGAGCCGTCCTTCTCCGCCTTCACCCCGGCCTCGCCTCCTACCCTGGGCCTGCCCCAGCCTGGCAACCTCGTCTTGGTCCAGGATGTTCCCTCCTCCCTGTTACAAGCCATGCCGCCCCTCCCACCCCCTGCTCCTGGCTGCCCAGTTGGAGGGGGTGGGGACCCCAGCTGGACCCGACCCCGCTCCAGGCCCTACCCCTGGGGGTGCTTGCAGGTTGTAAGGCACTCGTCCTCTCCTTCCCCACACCCAGTTAGATCTGCCCCAGACTCCCAGTGGGCCGAGGGTCTCCCACTGAGGTGCTCCCTTCCTCAGGAACGTCATCGCCCCATTGATGACCCGCCATGGGAGGCTGTGGTCGAACTTCTGGGGCGCGCTGAGTGCAGATGGCTACTATGCCCGTTCTGAGGACTACGTGGACATTGTGCAGGGCCGGCGCGTGTGAGTACCTGCGGGATGGGAACCCGCTCATCTGTCTTCCCCCAATCGTCCTGTTCTTGTTGCCCTCACATTCCTGCTGGACCCAAAGCAAGGAAGACTGCAGTCAGACACACAGAAGGACTTCCTGACAATTACCCTGGACCCATGTGCTCGGGTTAGGGGACCCAAATCAGCACTGTTGTGCTCTCCCCGCCTGTGACTTCCTCCTGCCCTGGGGCCCCGACCCCCAGCCTGTGACCGGCCTGCGGCCCCCTCCATCTTCTTCTCTCACCCTTAGTGGCGTCTGGAATGTGCCCTACATCTCGAACGTCTACCTGATCAAGGGCAGTGCCCTGCGGGCTGAGCTGCAGCAGACAGACCTGTTCCACCACAGCAAGCTCGACCCCGACATGGCCTTCTGTGCCAATATCCGGCAGCAGGTCAGCCTGGGCTGGGCAGTCACCCGAGGCCCTGTTGATGGAGAAGGTGGGCTCCATCTGCCACCTGACGCCCTGGAGCTTCTGAGATGCCAGGGCCTGGTGGGGGGGCACCTGGGGCACCAGGCAGGAGGGCCGGTCCTTGGGGTCCTTGGGGATCATTTTCGTGGACCCAGTTTCTGCACCCCTCTGTTTTATTTATATTTTCAACAGAGCCAAAAAACCCCAAACTTCCCACCTAAACATACTCCAAAGTAATGTGCCTAAGAGACACCCTTACCCTACCCCTGCGCCCCACCTAATATGTTTTGTGGTTATTCTTTTAAAAGTGACCGCATGATGACCTTTTCCCCATGCCCGAAACTTCAGGACCAAACACCATCCTTTGCTTTCACACATTTGTTCTTTCATTCCCATTCGGTCCTCCAGGAAGCCCTCCTTGATTGTATCCCACGTCAGGCCTGGGCTGGGTGCTGGGGAGATGAGATGGGGTGACCGGCACTTGGTTCCCTGATCTCCAACTTAATGGGCTGCAGCCGTGCCTCTCCTGGGCTGTGCATGGGACTGTCGGGGTGGGGGGGGTCTCTTCCATCCGGCCTGTTCTCCCCAGGATGTGTTCATGTTCCTGACTAACCGGCACACCTTTGGCCACCTGCTCTCCCTGGACAACTACCAGACCAGCCACCTCCACAACGACCTCTGGGAGGTGTTCAGCAACCCCGAGGTGAGGCCCTGGCTGGACGGGCAGGGGAGGGAGAAGGGACGCCTGTGAACCTGTGGTGTGGGTGGGCCACCTGCCTTCCTCCACCCCAGGGAGCCGGTTGGGCTCTTGAGAGGCAGCGCTACCTCGTGGAGGAGGAGGGACCAGGAGTGAGGCCTCCGTTTGTGGATCATCCTCTCAGTTGAGCCTCTCAGTCTTGGGGGCCTCAGTTCTCTTAGCTCGAAAATGGGTATACTGCCCCAGCCTCACTCACTTCTGAGGGCGTCGTGAAGATCAGAGGAGGAGAAAGTGCTGACAACGTTCCTAGACATTGTGAGCTGGTGGCTGCCGTGGGCACACGCGTGCACACACGCACACACGCACACACCGGCACACACACGTAGGCACACAGGCAGACACCAGCTCCTGCAGACACACATTCACCCACATTGCACAGGGCCTGGGGGGAGGAACCCCCTCTCGGAGCGTCCCGTGGAGTTGGGCAAGGGGTGAGCCCCAGCGGGCCCAGGCCAGGCCTGAGGACCCCAACTGCTCCCCCACTCCCCCCAGGACTGGAAGGAGAAGTACATCCACGAGAACTACACCAAGGCCCTGGCGGGGAAGCTGGTAGAGATGGTAAGGACTGGGCACCTCTGGGGACAAAGGTGCTGCGTTTACACCCTGCACCTGCTGGGGGGGGGGGACGAAGGGCAGAGGGCGGAAACTACCTGCCCCAGGGGAGGTGGGGAGGCACCTTTGTGGGCCCCGGCAGCGCTTGGGTGAGGGAGTGGGTAGTAGGATGGCCCTTCCTCCTGTTGGCACTTCCCAGCTAGAGGTGGCAGGGGCCTTGGGACCTTGGGTTTCTCCTCTGACCCAGGCGAGGAAGGGGAAGAACGTCCCCGAACGTGGTCTTAGCCGGGGACCAGGAGCCGGCAGAAAGAAAGTGCCTGTCCTAGACCCTCCATACACACACCCCTTTCCCGGCCCTGCACCGGGAGCTTTGTGACCTCGGCTGAGAAGGGCCCACGCGGAGCTCTGCTTCCTTCCCCCTGTAGCAGCTCGCAGAGCAGGGCGTGGGGAAGGGCCTTGCCTGTGGGCGCAGGGGAGGATGCAGCGGGGCCCCTCTGGACCGTTGTGACCGAATCCCCGCCCTCCCCAGCCCTGCCCAGATGTCTACTGGTTCCCCATCTTCACGGAGGTGGCTTGTGATGAGCTGGTGGAAGAGATGGAGCACTATGGCCGGTGGTCCCTGGGAGATAACAAGGTGGGGGCGGCGCCCGGGCTGGGGGTGCGGGGAGGCAGCGCCTCCACCCCTGCCTGCTCTCCGGGCTCTTTCCCTGGCAAGCCGGCCAATCCCTCTGGGACTCTTCAGAGGGGTGCTCGGGCGCTTGGGAGTAGGGCGGTTGAGAAATAGGGTGGAGTGTGGGTCTCCAAGCTGCCGTGACCCCGAATCTTGAATTGCTAGATTTCCAGTTCCTGGTTTGTTATTAGAATGCCTTAGCTTCCTTCACCAGATTGGGGGTGTCGTGGGGGAGGAATGAGCAATGTGGGATGAGGAAGAATTAGGAGCATCAGTGCCACGTTCACGAGACAGCAGAAGAAGCAGGTGGTGTGTCGGGCTGAGAGGCTGTGCACTCCCCAGAGGAGGAATCCTGTGCCTGTGCTCATCTTGGAAAGTTCAGGGATCATTTTTTTCAGGGAGGGGAAGAGGGGGCAGAGGGAAAATCTTAAGTAGGCTCCACTCCATGCTTAGTGTGGAGCCTGGTGCAGGGTTCCATCCCAGGACCCTGAGATCATGACGTGAGCCGAAATCAAGTCAGACACTCAACCAACTGAGCTACCCAGGTGCCCCAAGTTCAGGGAACCCTTTTTTTTTTTTTAATATTTTATTTATTCGACAGAGAGAGAGCATGGACAAGCAGCAGGGGAAGGGGGACAGGGAGAGGGAGAAGCAGACTCCCCGCTGAGCAGGGAGCCCAACACAGGGCTCGATCCCAGAACCCTGGGATCATGACCTGGGTCAAAGGCAGACGCTTAACCGACTGAGCCTTCCAGGTGTCCCTAGGGAGCACTTTTAAAGGCACATGAGCCCCTGGGCCTGTGTGCCTCAGAGCCTGGCTAATCTTTGACCTGGTGGCTGGACTTCCCTGTGGTTCCAGTTCGCAGCCTAATCCACAGGCTTTGGTGGTCGAGATAATCTCCAGAAGCCAGTAACTGGGCTAGTCCAGGCTTTCTGGGGTCTGGCTGGCCCTCCAGGGACAGGTCAGCGCTGGGGCTCTATGGCCGAGCTAGCCTGTGGCCCTCTGCACCGGCTTCCTCTGCGGTGTCACAAACCCCCACAAAGCTTCACGGCTTCAAACGGCATCCACATATCCCCTGTGGGTTTCTGTGGGTTGGGAGTCCACGCGTGGTTTAGCCGGGTCCTCTGCTCAGGGCTTCATGAGGCTGCAGTCGTGATGTCATCCGGGACTGGGGTCTCATGTGAGGCTCGGGGTCCGACTCCAAGCTCCTGGGGCAGAATTCAGGTCCGAGCTTCCTCCAGCCGGCAGGAGAGTCTCTCCCTTCAAGACCCTCGTTTAAATGCCCCCCAGGACAGTCTCCCTTGTGATTAACCCAAAGTCAGAGAACTAGTCACCTTAATTCTCTCTGCAGAGCCCCCTCACTTGGCCCTCTACCCTGACCTTATCCCATCGCGTTCACAGGTCAGGGGGTGGGGGTCACACAGCCCGCACACCAGGCGGCCGTCTTCCAGTTCCGCTTACCAAGCTCCCCTCCGTCATTTCCAGGACAGCCGCATCCAGGGCGGCTACGAAAACGTGCCGACCATCGACATCCACATGAACCAGATCAGCTTTGAGCGGGAGTGGCACAAGTTCCTGGTGGAGTACATCGCCCCCATGACGGAGAAGCTCTACCCCGGCTACTACACCAGGGTGGGCGTGCCTGGGAGGCAGCTGGGATGGGGGCAGGGCTGGAGTGGCTCGGGAGGGGAGGGTGGGGGAGGAGAGAGAGCAGCCCCAGCTTGCGGGAGAGGCCTGAATATTGGGTCTCCAGGTGGGAGTGCGGTCTCCTCCCATGGTGGCGGGGTCGGGGGTTGGAGGGCGCTCAGGAAGAGTCCAGGGTAGGGGCAGCCCACCTTGCCTCCAGCCTCTGACCTCACCCCTTCGACTCCTTCCTCCATGTCCTTAAATCCCGTCTCGGGGACACTTCTGCTGCCCCCCCCCCCCCCCACAAGCCAGTGCACCCATCCCTCTCTCACCTCTCCACTGAGAGTGTGTTGATGGCCCCTTTGGCTTTCGCCCTCCTTCCCTCCCTTGCTCACGCCTCGTGCACAAGCTTTTCTCCAGATACCAGCTTTGACTGCCCGGCCCTGCCCTCAAGGAATTGGCAGCCTGCCTAGTTGCTCCGAAGGGTTGTAAGGATTCGATTTACTCCTGCTCTGCTTTCCTTTCCTCCTCTCCTTCTCCCGCTCTCCTCTCCCTTTCCTTCTCTTCCTTCCATCCTTTCCACCCTCCGCACATTTTTACCGAGAACCTTCCCTGGGCCGGGCCCTGGGGAACACCGTGTGAAACAGACCTGCCCTCCAGGAGCCAACCTCCCCCGAGACCAGATGAGGGGCCCCTTCTGTGCCCCCCGGCCTTCCCGCTCTTCAGTGGCCCCTCTCCAGCCGGTTCTCTTTCCCGCCCCCTTGATACAGGCCCAGTTCGACCTGGCCTTCGTCGTCCGCTACAAGCCAGACGAGCAGCCCTCACTCATGCCGCACCACGATGCCTCCACCTTCACCATCAACATCGCCCTGAACCGGGTTGGCGTGGATTACGAGGCGAGCAGCTTACAGGGTGGTTGAGGAGGTGGTGGGGCCCAGGGGCCCCGGTGCCGGAGAACCGGAGAGAAAGGGAAGGCCTCCGTGCTGGCGGAGCAGGGACACGAGGTCAGAGGTCATACTGCGTGGACCTGGGGCCTGCCTGCCTGCTCCCGCCAGCTCTCTGGCCTCAGGCCTGTTTCTTAGGCTCTCAGTTTCCTATCTCAGAATGGGAAAGTGTAGGGCGCCCTCCGTAGAAATGCTGTGAGAATTCCACGAGCTCATCCAGGCCAGTGCTTACGTGGACGCCCAGTACGCGCTCAAGGCCTGAGAGCCATTTGTGATGAGTTGAGGGTTTCCATCATTCTTGGAAGTAAGGGCTGCTTTGGGAAGTAAGGGGAAACTGAGGCCTGGGTTGGTCACAAATTTGGTATAGCACGTAGCTGGCATCTGTCCAGGGCTGCCTGACTCCAAGCCCCAGGCTCTGGCTCCCTCTGTCTTTGCTGAGTGTCTTCCTCAGGCAGGGTCAGTCCGGGCGTGGGCCTCAGGCTTGTGGCTGGAGGGGAGAGCTGGGGAAACCAGGAGGATGGGGGGTGGAGAGGGGACGGTTCTGGGGGCCTCAAGGCCCCATGGGAGGTCTCTGGGTGTGATCAGCTGGGGGGCCATTCATTCATTTCTTTACTCATGCCTTAAGCTACTATTTCTAAGTTTTGGGGACTCAGTCCTGGGCTGGCCACGAGAAACACACCCATACAAACACCTCTTATTTTTTTGAGAGGTTGCCATGTACCAGGGGTTCTCCTCAGGGACAGTTTTGTCCCCCCCACCCTCTGGGGACATTGGCAATATCTGAAGACGTTTTTGGTTGTCACAGCTCTGGCGGTGCTGCTGGCAGCTAGCGAGTAGAGGCTGGGGCACCTGGGACAGCCCCCCCACTAAGGGAGAATTCCCTGGTCCCTGGTGATGATGGCTGTATAACGGTACACATGTACTTAGTAGCACCGAACTACACGCTTAAAAATGTTTATGATGGTAAAGTTTATGTCATGTGTGTTTTGGCCCAATTTAAAAAAAAAAGATTTTTTTCTGGCCAATAGTGTCCACAGTGCTGAGGTTGAGAAATCTGTCCCTAAGCTCTTACTCGTCTCATCTCACTGAACCCTGATGACCCTGTGGGGTTAATGCCCGTTTCCCAGAAGGGGAAACTGAGGCCTGGGTTGGTCACAAATTTGGTAAAGCACGTAGCTGGCATCTGTCCAGGGCTTCCTGACTCCAAGCCCCAGGCTCTGGCTCCCTCTGTCTTCGCTGAGTGTCTTCCTCAGGCAGCCGAGGCCCTCACTCCACAAGGCGTCCCAGGCGGGGCTGTGCCGAGGGCCGCGGGGCTCCCAGGGCTCAGACGGGAGACTCCGGTGTTAGCGCCGGAAGGGCCCAGCTTCCCCTTGGAGAACTGACGCTTCTGCTTCCCATCTTCCAGGGCGGGGGCTGTCGGTTCCTGCGCTACAACTGCTCCATCCGAGCCCCACGGAAGGGCTGGACCCTCATGCACCCCGGGCGACTCACGCACTACCACGAGGGGCTCCCCACCACCAGGGGCACCCGCTACATCGCCGTGTCCTTCGTCGATCCCTAATTGGCCAGGCCGGGCCACCTCGGACCTCTTCCTCTTTGCCAACAACCACTGCCCAGCAGCCCTCTGGGGCCTCGGGGTCTCAGCCTCCAGGCTCTTGACCTCCACTGCTCTTGGAGCCACCATCGGAGAGCTTTGGCCACGAGCCAGAGGCGGAGCACACCTCCTTGGCTGGGGCTTTCCTGGTGCTCTGGACCCAGCCCAGGGAGACACTGTTTGTGTTCATTGCTTTGTAGCAACTTGTTCTTTCCCACCTGGCTTCCTGAAAATCCCAGTCCTCTTCCTCTGCTTCTTCCGTGGGCGGGACTTGAGCAGAACAGGGGCTTAGCCAGCTGCCCAGAGAGGTTCCAGGGGCGAAAAGGCAGCCCCGGAGCTTCTCCCAGGCCGAGCTGCAGCCCCAGGACCTCTGCTCCAGGCTGCGGGGCAGACACAGAGACCTGGATCAGATTCAAGCCCCCTCCCCGCCCCCAGAGACTGCTGAAGCCCCTTCCTCCATGGCTTCTGTCATGGGAGCAGAACATTGTTCCCTGGAGATGATGACTCAGAAAATCTCCTGGGAGACAGGAGAGGTAGCGATGTCACAGCTTCATCCTCTGCGTGGGGGGAGGGAGTGAGACGCCCATACACTGCAGTGCGTCACCCTGTCCTGGATGCCTCCGGAGAGAGGGACAGACGGTCAGAACAGGAGAGTTTCTATTAAAGGTCATTCAAACCACAGAGTGGGAGATGCTTGGGTGGGCGAGTGTGTACGTGTCAGGGAGAGTGTCTGCATGGAGATGTTGAAGAGCCCCGTGGCTGGCCAGAAAGCCTGCATCAGCAGACTCAGTGACTTGTGTTTCCCAAACACAGTCGTGTGCGATCCCTTTGCCATCTGTGTATTACCCGTGAGCCAGGCGCTGGCCACGGGGGCACGCTCTTCATCTCTCAAGATCTGCATCAAGTGTTCCCTCCTCCCCGAAGCCTTCGCTGGCCACGCTTCCTGCCAACAGGAATATCGGAGAACATAGAGCTCCTGGTGGCCCCCAGCATGCCCTGGACAGACTCTGCGTTTAGCGCTGGTAACACTTCGGGGCGTTTATTAATAACAAGGGCCAACACCTGTCCATCCCTTGCTGTGGGCTGGGCATTGTGCATGTCAGGTACACAGTCCTCTGGGCTAGGGACTGTCATTTCCCTTTTTTTTTTTTTTTTTTTTTAATTAAGATCCTACTTATTTGAAAGAGAGAGAGAGCACAAGCAGGAAGGAGAGGGAGAAGCAGGCTCCCTGCTGAGCAGAGAGCTTGATGTAGGGCTTGATCTCAGGACCCCAGGATCATGACCTGAGCCAAAGGCAGATGCTTAACCCACTGAGCCACCCAGGCGCCCCTGTCATTTCCTCTTTATAGATGAGGAACTGTAGGCTTGGGGAAGCCAAGGAAGGTTACAGTAGTAAGTGGTATGGGAGACCGGTTTGAATATGATTTCGCTAGACATCTGGTCCCTTCCCCCCAGACGCCCTGCAGTCAGCGGTGGGGCCAGAAATCTGAACCGCAGCTCCGTCCACAGTGACCCAGTGTGGTAAGTGCCTCAGTGGTCACAGAACCGCTGAGAGTAGCGGGAAGCGTCCGGGTGTTCTGTGACACTTCGCTTCCTAGCTGAGGGTGATTTCCTTCCCCGGGGGATATTTGGCAATGTCTGAAGTCATTTTTGGTTGTGACACCCGGGAAAGGGGTCAGGGGTGCTACCGTCACCCATGGGTAGAGGCCACCTTAAACACCCTACAAGGCACGGGACGGCCCCTCCCCCAAGGAAGTAACCTGCGCCAAATGCCAGCAGTGCTGAGACAGAAGACTGCTTAACAGAGGCCACTTATGCAGGGTCTTGGAGGGGGAGGACGTTCCCAGGAGCAGAGACTCTGGGCCTGGTGGCTGGGGCCAGCAAGGCACAGATGGGATAAGAGAATGCAGGTTGGCTGGGTGTGGGCGGTGGTGGGGGTCAGCTTGTACAAGCCCATTTTCCGAGGCTCTGGAGGGCTGGACTCCATCGCTTCAAAAAACACCCCGGGGTTTTGTGTGTGCGCTTGAAGGATAATTTTCAGTGTTTCATCTTTTTTAAGTGACCCAGGGTGAATTAATGTGGTGCAAATCTTAATCCCTTTCCCTTCTCAGCCCCGGCTCCAGAGTTCTCCCCAGAAGCGACCATGCCTAATCTGTCTCATGGGCGTCCTTTTTGAGCTGATTCGTGCATATATAAGTGTGTATATGGGTGTATATGAGTGTGCGTGTGTGTCTCAGGGTTGTTTTTAACTGCTACCTTTTTCTGATTACCAATCAGTTCCTGTCCACTGAGAAACAGTCAGTGAAAACAGAAGTAGGTAATGCAGGAAAGGAAGGCCTGCACTTGCGTACCAACCCTGCCCTGTGCCCCTCCCCAATGACACCATCAGCTGATTCCGGGGAGTCTTGTCATCGGGGGCCTCATGGCTTGGAACTGTTTCAGAGAGAAAGCCCGGGTGCTGGCTGGAGCGCCAGAGCAGAGGGCTGGGGACGGACTCCAAGGCTCCTGCAGCCAGTCAGGCACGTGACCAGGACCCAGGCCAGAGCTGGCAGGAGGAAATGGACAGGAAATGGACAAGACAGATGTTAAGGAGGGAGAACCTCCAGGCCTCCACCTGACTTGGGCAAGGTTCTGCCAAATCAGGGAAAGGAAATGGAATTTATTTCCTGTCCTCAGAGAATGGACAATGCCCTCAGGGAGGCCAGGGAGCTGGAAGGAAGACACGGCGGCACTACAAGGCAGTGGGTCACAGGCCCCAGCGTGCAGCCCATCCCAGAGGCTTGGCCACACCCAGAGGCAGCATCTGGGGACGGCCCCACAGTACCGAGTGAGACTCTGGACACGAGGCTTGTGCTCTCTTTCTCTCCGACAAATAAATAAAATTAAAAAAAAAAAAAAGATTGCAGCTTAGTAATAGCCAGATATAAGAGATGTGTACAGCAAGGTACATAGGATGGGGACAAGGAGCTTGCATGCTCTCTCTGGGCCCTCCATCCTCCCCGTATCTCAACGTGTTCACCAAGCCAGAAGCTTTGCAGCCCTCGTGTGTGGTTCGGGGATTTTTACAGAGGCTTCATTACATAGGTATGATTGGTTAAACCTTTGGCCATTTATGATGAAGTCAATCTCCAGCCCCCTCCCCGCCCAGGAGGTTGAGGGAGTGTGTTACCCAAAACAGGCTTTGTCTCTTTGTGGGTGTCAAGCTGAAAGACACAACCAAGGCAAAGAATAGGAAAAGGAAGGGGTTTCTGTGCAACAAGTAAGGAGAACACTGGGGATATTTCCCAAAGCAGTGTCTCCCCAACAACAAACTTAGGGGAGTTTTAAGATAAGGGTGTATACATATTCATGAAGGGGCTGGTGCAGTGGGGAATATTGCGTGGGATTGGGCTGGCTAGGGTCAGCATTTTCAATATTCTGGTCTGATATCTGAGCGCTCAAAGGAGTTTGGGTCCTGCAGAGAGAATTCAAGAATATGCATCAGGTCAGTGCCTGGAATCAACACTGAGAGTTGTAACCCCTATTTGTTGTCCCTGATAGGATTGGGTTATCTCCTGGCCTGCTTATAAACCACTCCCCTTGAGATGTTTCATTTCTCATGCTTGAGGGGTCTTGGGCGTAGGTCAGTCTTCCATAACTGCTTNCTGCTGAGAAAGAGTATCGTGGTCTCCCTTGTTAGAGGAGTGAAACTCTCTCTTTCTAAAGATTTATTTCCGTGGGGGGAGGGGCAGGGGAGAGAGAATCTTAAGCAGACTCCACGCTGAGCGTGGATCCTGATGTGAAGGCTCAATTTCAAGATCCTGAGATCATGACCTGAGCCGAAACCAAGAGTCGGATGCTTAACCACCTGTGCCACCCAGGCACTCCGAGTGAAACTCCCTCACTGCTGCATTTAGATAAGTTTGGGGATCAGAGGGTTTGGGCTGCAATTTTTCATATCCCCACTGGAGCATGAGACTTAAGTGGACTGTTGTAACTAGCAACTAAGTGTGCATGGACCAAATACGTTGGTCCCCGGGAGACAGAGGGAGGTTAGAATTATAGCTCTTAGCGATGAATCCCAGGAGCTGTACCTTGTAGTTTTCCTAGAAGAGTGAGTGGTTAATAGCCCCAAGTCAAGTCTTGTCCAGATAGGGCTGAAATGATCCTGAGCTGACCCTGATTTCCAGCAAACCCAGTCACTTGGTTCATAGGAACACAGTGTATTCCATTTGATAAAGGGAGGCTCATATTTGCATAATTTGTTCAGGGCAGACACAACAGTCCCAAGGTGAATTATACGCTTTATTGCTTATTCAATTTCAGCATCAGGGTGAGTTAAGGTTGCAAGATGCCTGAAAAGGTTCTTCCAGGTGTACATGTAAAGTTCCTATTGTTATCTTTCAGCCTTCCCCGGGGATGTCTAGGCTCTCAGTCCCCCAGGGCATTCCCCAAAGGGGACTTTTTCTTTTCTTTTTTTCTTTTCTTTTCTTTTCTTTTCTCTTCTTCTTTCTTCTTCTTTCTTTCTTTCTTTCTTTCTTTCAAGATTTGCGTGTGTATGTGTGTGTGTGGTGTGTGTGTGTGTGTGTGGACAGAGAGCACAAGCAGGGGGAGCAGCAAGCAGAGGGAGAAGCGGGCTCCCCACTGAGCAAGGAGCCCCATGCAGGACTCAATCCCAGGACCCTAGGATCATGACCTGAGCCAAAGGCAGACGCTTAACCAACTGAGCCACCCGGATGACCCAAAGGGTTTCTTTTTCTTAAAACCTCTAGATGATTGGGGCCTCCAGGCAGCAGGTAGCTTCCATTTTTATCCCTAACCATCCCTGATGGTTACTTTAAAACAAATGCAGGTCCATTATCACTTTGGTCAGGCAAGACCAAAGCTAGGAATCATGTCCCCAGGCAACCCCTTGATTACCTCATTTGCCCCTTTAGTTCCACAAGGAAAAGCCTCCACCCACCCAGCAAAAGTATCCGTGAAAACCAGAAGGTATTTAAATCCTCCAGGGGGTTAAGGGTGGCTCAGTCCGTTAAGCATCCAACTCGTCCAGCGGTTCAAGTCATGATCTCAGGGGCCTGGGATAGAGCTCCACGTCTGGCTCAATGCTCTGCTAGGAGTTGGCTTGCGATTTTCCCTCTCCTTCTGCCCCTCTCCCTACTTGTGCGCTCTCTCTCTCTCTCTCAAACTAAAAAAATAAAAAATAAAATCACCCAGGAGCCAGGGTCAGTGGGCGAACCCATAGGCCAATCCTCCCCAGGCAAAGTCCCTCTACTTTGCATAGCCTTGGCTAGAGGGGGAGCCAGAGTTTATTCTGTACATCGTTTTTAACACAGTACATACATTTCTATATAGACTCTCCCATGAGGTCTCTAGTGATCTTTTTGAATGCCCATACAGCAACAGGCACAAAGACTGTGTAAACATGGGCCGTTGTGGGAATTTCTCTGAAGTTCACCTGCAGGTGTGCGGCTGCAGTTTCTCAGGCTTCCCGGGAAAAGAGCAGGTTTGGTCCAAGCCAAAGAGTGGGAGAACACTGAAAACCTTAGTTTGGGGAATTGTAGCCAGATATTCGAGATCGGGAGAATTCAGGATCCAGCCCAGCTTCCCAGGCTAAACCAACAAGCACTCCAAGAGAATCAGAACTAGAATCTAGAAACGACCATAAATATGTATAACTGAAACATTTTCTCTGCAAAATCACCCTAATTTTCACCAAAGATAGCCAAATTAAGACTCATTTGTTTGTAAAACGAGTCTAGTTTTTTTTTCTTTTAAGATTTTATTTTTAAGTAATCTCTACACCCAATGTGGGACTTGAACTCACAATCCTGAGATCAAGAGTCACATGCTCCTCCGACTGAGCCAGCCAGGCGCCCCAAGACAAGTCCAGTTTTAACAAACTTGGCCTCATCATTTACATAAATGCAGCAAGAAGAGCGCCAAATAAATTCTTTTAATTCTGCTTTGCTGGAACTTTTCATAAGGAATTTCAGATTGAGCTCTTAACAGCCTCTTGAGGCAAAGAAGCCAACCAGATGTTTGCCACCAGATTCATTCGCAAAACCTGCAGAATTGGGTTACTTCCTCTCTTTTCAAGATCCTCCAAATATACCGAGGTTTCTGAGCCTGCCAGGAAGTGACCTTCCTGTCTCACCTGGGAAGGTTTCTGGGAATCCTGTAAGCAAGGCACCGGGCTGATTTTTCCAAGGGGCTTCATTGGTTCCATAAAGTCAACCTTAGTTCCTTAAAGCTGTCTGGTTAAGGGTGCCTGGTTGGTTAAGTCAGTGGAGCAGGTGACTCTTGATCTCATGGTTGTGCATTTGAGCCCCACATGTGTGGAGATCATGACCTGAGCTGAAGGCAGATGATTCACCGACTGAGCCAACCAGGCGCCCCAATAAAATCTTTTTAAAAAAATAAAATATTAAAAAAACCCCAAAACCTGTCTGGTCATATCTGAGTCTATGCATGTCTCTCTCAAATAGGACCTTCCAATCAAAGCCTTGATAATATAACCAGTTTCCAGTGGTGTCCTTTTACAAGGAGAACAGATTCTTACTGAACTTATGCAAATAACTATAATTGTCATCAGAGTAAGAATACTCAATGAGAGTTTCCAAATTCTAGAGGGAGCAGGGAGAAAAAGATAAATGTTTCAATTTGTTTGCAAAGGAATATTTTACCAAACTTCTGTAAGTTGTTAGGTCTGTTAAGAGAAAAATGTTTCCTTAAATCTGGAAGAGGCAAACATTAGAGAACCAGCTATGTTTCAAACAAGAGTCATAGAAACTATAATCATTTTCCTCAATTCATTTAGTCCCCATTTCTTCTCGTTTGAATGCAGTTTTCCCATTAGTTCCAAAATTCTTACTCCATTTAGTTTTATGATCTGAAAGGTATCAGAAACCTATATTCATCAAAAGTCTCTCCCATGAATCTCCTTGAAGATGAAATACATTTATAAGATCATCAGAATAATAACTAAGTGACAAAAGACTCAAAAATGGCCATGGAGGGATGGTGCCTGGGTGGCTCAGTTGGTTAAGTGTCTGCCTTCAGCTCAGGTCATGATCTCAGGGTCCTGGGATCGAGCCCTGCGTCAGGCTCCCTGCTCCCAGGGAGTCTGCTTCTCCCTCTCCTCCCTGCACATGCTCTCTCTCAAATAAATAAATAAAATCTTAAAAAAAAAAAAAGTATGGTTAAAGATCTGATGGCCATACATCATAATGCCCCTGACAAGGAAATTTGGTTATTTCTGTGACACACACAATTCAATAACTAGAATTATGAGTGATGACATTATACAAGGACATACTAAAACTTCAGGAATTTCATATAATTTCCAGAACAACTGTAGCATTTACCCAGACAATATAACCTGAGGAGGCTTATCATCACTTATTTGACAATGCTTTCCATGGAGTTTATCAAACCAAACCAACAAGCCTCATTGGTCAAAAAGACTTCACTTAGAATTTGAATTTGGGGGATGTTTTAAAAAACAAAAAAAACAAACTTGAAGTTTTTAAAGCACATGCCAAAATAAGATTACAGATCACTACAAAACCTACCACTTAATTATCTATTTAACCAAGATGGCAGTGGGAGATTCTATGGGTTACACACAGTTGTGAGCAAAACTTAGTTCTCTTATGTATTTTATTTATTTATTTTTATTTCAAGTTTTTATTTATTTATTCATAATAATTTTTTATTATGTTATGTTAGTCACCATCAAGTTTTTATTTAAATTCTAGTTAGTTAACATTTATGGTAAAATTGGTTTCAGGTGTAGAATTTAGTGATTCATTACATATATATATAACACCCAGTGCTCATCACAAGTGCCCTCCTCAATGCCCATCACCCAGTTACCCCATCCCCCACCCGCCTCCCTTCCCTTCCTCAGTTTGTTTCCTTTAGTTAAGAGTCTCTTATGGTTTCTTTCCCTCGCTCTCTCTTTTTTCCTCCTTTTCCTATGTTCATCTGTTTTCTTTCTTAAATTCCACATATGAGTGAGATCATATGGTATTTGTCTTTCTCTGGCTGACTTATTTTGCTTAGCATACAGTCTAGCTCCATCCATGTCATTGCAAATGGCAAGATTTCATTCTTTTTGATGGCTGAGTAATATTCCATTGTATGTATAGACCACATTTTCTTTTTCCATTCATCAGTCGATGGCCATCTATGGGCTCTTTCCATAATTTGGCTATTGTTGATAATGCTGCTATAAACATCGGGGTGCGCGTACCCCTTTGAATCGGTATTTTTTGTGTCCTTTGGGTAAATATCCAGTAGTGCAATTGCTGGGTTGTAGGGAAGTTCTACTTTTAACTTTCTGAGAAAATTTAGCTCTTTTACTATTGAGAAGATTCAGTTTTCTAAAGTAATCAAAGACCCGATAAAGACAAAATAAAGAAAATATTTTGTTTTGATAAAGAAAACAAGTTTTGTTTACAATTTCTAATCAAGAGTAAACCAAGGGTCACCTAGATGGTGCAGTCAGTTAAGCACCCCACGACTCTTGGTTTCAGCTCAGGTCGAGATCTCGGGGTCATGAGATCAAGTCCCACATCGGGCTCCACACAGAGCATGGAATCCGCTTGGGACTCTCTGTCCCCCTCCCTCTGACCCTCCCCCCCCTTGTGTTCTCATTCTCTCTCTCAAATAAATAAATCTTAACAACAACAAAAAAAGCGTAAACCAAGGGTGTGCCTGGCTGGCTCAGTTGGTTGGACCATGTGACTCTTGATCTCAGGGTTGTGAATCCGAGCCCCACGTTGGGGGTAGAGATTACTTAATAAATAGAAGTTTTTAAAAGAGTGTTGAAGAGGGGCACCCGGGTGGCGCAGCGGTTAAGCGTCTGCCTTCGGGTCAGGGCGTGATCCCAGCGTTCTGGGATCGAGCCCCACATCAGGCTCCTCCGCTAGGAGCCTGCTTCTTCCTCTCCCACTCCCCCTGCTTGTGTTCCCTCTCTCGCTGGCTGTCTCTCTATGTCAAATTAATAAATAAAATCTTAAAAAAAATAAAAAAATAAAAAAGTGTTGAAGAAAGAATAAACAACTAGTCTCATTTTAGGACAAAATTACTTTCTTTTCCCTTAAAAAAATGTATTCCCATTCCTCATTCTTTTCTTACCAGAAACGTATCTTTCCTTGCATACAGAGCTGTTTCCCTCACTATTTTCAGTAGTCTTAATTATATCCTTAATGCTTGGAAACCTTAATTTCTAGTGGAAACTAAGTGGTCAGCAATTTTGAGCTGTTATACCAGCATCTTATTTGGAAAAGACTTAGATATCCTATGAATTGAACCCAATTTCTTATTTAAGCTAGCAAAACCTCAAAGTTTTAAATTACCAAAGATTTTGGAATTTCTTTAAAAGCTTACTTACAGGGGCACCTGGCTGGCTCAGTTGGTGGAATGTGTGACTTGATCTTGGGGTTGTGAGTTTTTTTTTTAAAAGATTTTATTTATTTATTTGACAGAGACAGAGACAGCCAGCGAGAGAGGGAACACAAGCAGGGGGAGTGGGAGAGGAAGAAGCAGGCTCATAGCGGAAGAGCCTGATGTGGGGCTCGATCCCAGAACGCCAGGATCACGCCCTGAGCCGAAGGCAGATGCTTAACCGCTGTGCCACCCAGGCGCCCCTGGGGTTGTGAGTTTGAGCCCCACATTGGGTGTAGAGATTACTTAAAAATAAAAATCTTTAAAGAAACCCTCAAAGTTAACTTACAGACCTTTTTATCTACTCAACCTACATCTTCCCAACAATTACACATGGAAACTTCATGAGACAGACAAAATCAACCACCATTTTAAGTCTTTTTTTTTTTGCTGACAAATTGCAACAGATACATTAATTTAATAAACTCAGGTAGAATAAAAGCTGGTCATCAGTATTACATTCGATGTTGATAACTCCAAAAGAAATGCTTATTTTTTAATTTTTTTAACTTATTTTTAAAGATTCTATTTTTTAAGTGATTTCTACACCCCGCGTGGCTCTGGAACTTACAACCCAGAGATCAAGAGTCACGTGCTGTACTGACTGAGCCAGCCAGGCACCCCTAAAATGACTTTTCTTCCTTCCTTCCTCCCTTCCTTCCTTCCTTCCTTCCTTTCTTTTTAAGATTTTATTTATTTATTAGAGAGAGAGAGAGCACAAGCAGGGGGAGCAGCAGGCAGAAGGAGAGGGAGAAACAGGCTCCCCACTGAGCAGGGAGCCCAATGTGGGACTCTATCCCAGGACCCTGGGATCATGACCTGAGCCGAAGGCAGATGCTCTACCAACGGAGCCGCCCAGGAGCCCTAAAATGACTTTTCTTATATCAAGAAAGTTATGTCTATCTTTTTCCGGGGACCCCTAATTCTCTCTGCTTATAGGTAGTGAGGTTGAAAGTTCCAACCCTCTAAATCACTTTGTTGGTTCCCCTGGCAACCAACCCGCATACTTAGGGGGTTTCCAAAAGTTACCCCATTTACATGAACTCAGGTGTGGTTTTTTTGTTTTGTTTTGTTTTTTAAGATTTTATTTATTTATCAGAGAGAGAGAGAGCACAACCAGGGAGTGCAGCAGGCGGAGGGAGAAGCAGGCTCCCCGCTGAGCAAGGAGGCTGGTGTGGCATGGATCCCAGGGTCCTGGGATCATGACCGGAGCAGAAGGCAGATGCATCACCAACTGAGTCACCCAGGCATCCCCAACTCAGGTGTGGTTGAAAGGGGCTCGTTATGAGTAACAAAAGACACTCATTTCACAGGAACAGTGGATGAAGACCTAATACATATTTATTATAAACCACAATATCACAGTGAGCCACTTTGATGCAATTTTAGATGTTTTAGTAGCCATATCTTAAACAGTAAAAAGAAACAGGTGAACTTAATTTTAGTAATAGATTTTTCTTAACGTATCCAAAATATTTTCACCTTAACATATAATCAATATAAAAACATTAATGAAATAGTTTACATTTTTAAGATTATTATTATTATTATTATTATTATTATTATTAAGTAATCTCTCTACCCAGTGTGGGGCTCAAACCCATGACCCCCCGCCCCCAAGATCAAGGGTCGCATGCTCTTCCGACTGAGCCAGCCAGTTGCCCCCTCCTCTTTTTTTTTTTTTTTTTT